>NC_066632.1:6196542-6459648 GCF_025201925.1 Gopherus flavomarginatus | reverse complement strand
TGCATTCTCTTTGGCCTAGAGGAAATCAGGGACACATGAGCTCTCTCTGGCTAGAAGTGCCCTTTGACTGCCAGCACAGGCTTTTACGAAACCACAGGTAAAGTAAGGGAAAGAACAGGTGGCTGAGTAGAAGTGGGAAAAATGGGAATCTGGGCAGATTTACATTTCCCATCACCCTCCCTCATAATATCCCACCCTTGCAGTTATTTACATTGTCCATCACACATCCCCCCCAACACACCCCTCTACACCACCACAAGCCACTCCAGTCAATAATCTCACACAGTTCAACAGCTCACTCACAAGGTGTCTGCAAATGTCCTCCTGGAGCTCTGTAGGATTCAGCTCGTCTGTGCCACCAAGGTGCTTACTAATCGCATGCTGGGAATCTCTTCAGTCCCAAAAACGGGAAACAGAGGTGAAACGTAGCTCTGCATTTCTGAAAAAGAGTGTCACGCCAATTGAATTGTTCCCTACCGAGTGCTTGTGTTCATTCAAAGGGAACTCATCTGCATGACTGCGCATCTGTTCCAGGACAAAAAGGGATTCATCTGGATGTAATTGGCAGAAACATGCAGGAATGACTAATAGAGGGGAGAGCTTCCACTGAAACCTGGAGGTAGCATCAATGTCTTTTGGGAACAGTTATACCGATGAAAGCTGCTTCACCAGGCACAGCTGTGGTCTGTCCTCTATTCTGGGAGGTAGGGACCTGGGGTGCAGAGACACAGGAACAGAGACCTGTAGGTTCAGACCCATGACCTATCTTGGATTCTGATGAAGCAGCCCATGGACCAACCTCGCTGGAACTGACTCAGCAGAGGGCAATGAACTGAGGGGAGAATTTGGGCCTCCACGGCAGGCAGAATAGCAGAGCTCCCTGGCATTGGGAGGAAGATTTCTTTGGCTTAGTAACAATCACTGTCAGTCTTACCATTGAACCCTGGGGTTTGGTCTTGCAGGTGCAGCAGAAGTGTGACCCAGCTCTTTCGAACCTGCTCGGTGAAATAGGCCTTCCATTTTTCTTTGTCAACTGAGCCAGGATGCCAAATAGGACAAAGGCCATTGAACGAAGGGCATCATCCTCCTACAGCCAAGAAAACCCCCAACTTGATAAGTAAGGATAATCCCATCACGCACCTCACACAGCCATCTCTTCTATGCTAAAGTAGAATGATTCCAACTACAGCTAGTTGGAAAAACTTTAATTAACCAATTTTTTGTTTGAATTTGCTGATTCATGAAAATATTTTAGAGCCAGTTCAATTTTGATGAAATTCCTCTGGAAGCCAGGCAGGGGTCCTTAGAAACCTGCCTGGTGTCTTGCCAGTGCACTCATCCAGCTCCTTGGCAGCCGATCTGGCAGGCTGACTGGGATTGTAGACTTCCAGGCCCCCAGCTTCAGGGGGAAGGATAGCTCAGTGGTTTGAGCATTGGCCTGCTAAACCCAGGGTTGTGAGTTCAGTCCCTGAGGGGGCCATTTGGGGAACTGGGGTAAAAAGCTGGGAATTGGTCCTGTTTTGGGCAGGGGGTTGAACTAGGTGACCTCCTAAGGTCCCTTCCAACCCTAGTGTTCTCTGATTCTATGACCCTGGGAGTCCTGGCTCTCAAATTTGCACCTCTAGCTCTCAGGTTCCCAGCACCGGGACAGTCTGAGAGCAGACTGCTCTGGGCCAAGGCTTCCAATAGAGCTAGGCTGAGAATAGTAATTCTGTTTCACAAGGAGTTTTGAAGTTTGGGGAGAGGGGTTCCCACAAATAGGAACAAAACCAAAATTTGAAATCTCAAAATTCTCTGCTAAACAGAATTATCATTCCAACCCTCTCATATAAAAATGGTATAGAGCAGGCCCAATACTCTCTATTGCACTCTGTAACCCCCTTTTCCATGGTTATCTAGCTACCTAATCTAGTATTCAGACTTTCTTTGAGGTTATCAGTGGCAATAAAGAAGAACAGAAGGGTGAGACTGTGGGAGCAGGGATGTCATCCCCATCCTCCTAATGTTCTCCTCCTCCATAAAACACCTCTCTTCCCTAGGGCCTAAAATCTCTTCACTCTGACATGAGCAATGCCCAGGGAGTCCACATCACACATCGTAAATGGAGTCTAACAGGGCCAGCTCCAGGCCCCAGCACGCCAAGCACGTGCTTGGGCGGCATGCCGCGGGGGGTGTTCTCCCAGTTGCTGGGAGGGCGGCAGGTGGCTCTGCTGGACCTCCCGCAGGCATGCCTGTGGCAGCTCCACCAGAGCCGTGAGACCAGCTGACCGTCCGCAGGCACGGCTGCTGGAGGTCCACCGGAGCCGTGGGACTGGCAAGCGGCAGAGCGCCCCCCGTGGCATGCTACCGTCCTTGGGGCGGCGTTTTCGCTAGAGCTGGCCCTGGAGTCTAATCAAGATTGATTGAACTGAGGTTGGAGAGTTCTGTTCACATACATCGTCAAAGTAGGTCCGGATCTGTTGGGTGAGGTCTCTGAAGGAAGAACCGATGTCCTTCTCTTTCAGCTCCTTCAGGACTTTGGCCAGTGCTTTCATGCTCTCGCCAATGACTTCAGAACTGAAAATGTCATGTAAGGCCCCGATCAGTATGTCCAGAAGAAACTTCTTGTGCTTTTTCACCTGTACAAACAGATGATATTAAAGAACAATTATCACTGATCACAATTCTAAGAAGTTTTCTTTAGTAGTTATGAAGTTGTGGGAATTTCATCAACCCCCTCTCACCGCAGAGACCTATAGCTATATTTCAGACCAGGTGCTAGCTACAACGAGCCAAACTCGGTGCCATAATACACCTGTGTAATCCTATTACTAGATTTCTAGTTACTTAGATTCCAAGGCCAAAAGGGACCAGGGTGATTATCCAGTCTGACCTCCTGCCTAACACAGAACTTCCCCAAAATAGTCTCTATTGGAACTAGAGTGTATCTTTTAGAAAAACATCCAATCTTCATTTTAAAATGGCTAGTGACAGAGAATCCACCACAACCGTTGGCAAATTGTTCCAATGGTTAATTAAAATTACCATTAAAAATGGATGCCTTATTCCCAGTCTGAATGAGTCTAGCTTCGTTTTTCCTCATTGAATCTTGTTATATCTTTGCTTGCTAATGGGAAGAACCCATTACCAAAATTTGTTCCCCATGTGAGTAGTTATAGATGGCCCTCAGTTCACTCCTTAACCTTCTCTTTGCAAAGCTAAATAGATTGAGCTCCTTGAATCTATCACTAAAGGTCTATTTTCCAATCCTTTGATAATTCTTGTGACTCTTCTCTGAATCCTCTCTAATTCATCAGCATAATTCTTGAATTGTGGACACCTGATCTGGACACAGTATTCCAGCAGTGCTCACATGAATGCCATATTCAGAGTGAAAATAACTTTTTTACTCTGATTCAAGATTCCTCTGTTTATGCCTCCAAGGATCATTTCAGCCCTTTTGGCCACAGCTTGGCATTGGGAGCTTATGTTCAACTGATTCTCTGCCATGACTCAAGTGTTTTTTCAGCGTCATTGCTTCCTGGGATAGAGACTCCCACTCTGTAAGTATGGCCTGCATTTTTTCTTCCTAGATGTATACATTACATATGGTCATATTAAAGTGCACATTGTTTAGTTATGCCCAGCTTACCAAAGGAGCCAGCTTGATCTGTATTGACTGCAAAAAGGTTACTAGGGTATGGGAGAGAACAGAATTTGCCCTAGTGCATTGTGTGCAATCTCTGTAAACTCTGAACAATTATTTCCCTTGGTTTCTCTAGTTATGTTGCATCCTATTCAGTAATCTCTCATACCTTCTCAGGCGCCCCATCGACTATATTTCCCAGGCCTCTTACAGCCATCTGACGGACAATGCTGTTCCTATCCTGTGACCTTTCTTCCAAGATGTGTAAGACACTCTTAAGGAACTTCTTCTCCCTGAGCATGGGATTACTCATTAGCTGAAATAAAATCAACACATCCATTAGCCCCAATATGATCATAAAGATTGGGAATAGAATTTGAGCCGACATGGAATACACTAAAAACAACAAGGAGTCCTCCTACAGCCACAGTCTTGTGGATACAGACTAATATGGCTTCCCCTCTGACACTTGCCACATAACACACTGTAACTTTATCATTCCACAGAAATGAGAAATGTCTTCAAACCATGCAGTTTTCCTTTTGGGCACTATAATAGGGATCCACTCACCTCTTGAGTGGCTGGGTCTCGTACCACAGTCCTTTTCTCACCTCTGGTGCACCCTGCCAGCCGACCTCAGTGAGTCTTCTGTGGCTCAGGCCTCTCTCTGAGTCCCAAAGGCCAAATGAACCCCTTCAAGAACAGTCCCACTGCCCTCACTAGGGTTTCCAGCCCCAACTCTGGGTCCTTGAAATTCTACCCTTTGTTCAAGCTCTCCATAAGCATTGTCCCCTTCCTGAGGCTTATGGCACTGTAAGTGATAAGGGAACCTGGGCCTGCCCGTAACTCTGAGATCCAAACCATGGACCCTGTAAACAGTAGTTAGGCACTGCTTGATTTCAGTTCACTGTTGCTTCTTCCTACCGGCCACTTTTAGCTTCACCCTCACCTCAAGGTTAAAGTTCTTAAGGACTCTCTTCCTGCAAGCCCAACTTAAGCAAATGCTGCAAGAATCAAACTCTGGCTATCCCCTGAATTTCGGTGGCCAGAGAGCAGCATCTTTTCTTCCCCTCCAGTTCCTGCCAGGAACTGACCCTCTAAGGCCCTGCAGCTCCTTTTAGCTGAGCCTGATGGGCTCTGATTGGCTGCTTTCACGAGGCCTCTCTAGACAGACCCAGATTTGTGGCTCTTTTCCTGGGGCAGGGTGTAGTAGGACCATGGGGCATCTTATAAGAAGCCTCAAAGCCCAGGTACAGCCCATCCCAGGCACAGATCGATTGTTTTGCTTAGAACCAGATGAGTCCCTAAGATAGTTGCTTAGCATAAGTGGGAAATATGATGCAGATCTTAGAGGAAGGAGGTGGAAAGAGAGGATGGTCCAGCAGTTATCACACTAGCCTAGGATTTAGGAAACCCAGCTTCCATTTCCTGTTCCCTCAAAGACTTCCTGGGTGATCTTAGGCAAATCACTTAGCCCTTCTGTGTATCAGCTCCCTGCCTGTAAAATAGGAATAAGAGTGCTTCCCTACCTCCCAGGAGTGTTGTGGGGATGCATACATACATGAATGAGTTTTGAGGTACTCAGATACTACAGTAATGAGAACCTATGATAGATGTGAATGTATTTGTATGTTGCATGTTTTATAGTATTTAGACACTAGGTTCATTCCGAAGATCTGCTGAGCTAAACCAAAATCAGGAGCTGTTGGTTAGTATCAGCACTAGGACTTGGCAGAAGAGTTCCAGGAATCCAAACTCTGTCTGTAGCTCTCTCAGCCAGCCCCTGTGGTTGTGTAGCTAGTATAGGCAATGACAGCAATATAAATATCAGAGAGAGAACGACTCCGAAAGGTAGAATGAAGTTCCTTGTCAGGTTTCCATATAAAGGGGGACCCATTCTACTATCTAAAATGACAATTACTCCTATGAACTGAACTGTACAACTCCCGAAAGAAAGGCAAACAGACAATGGTCTAATGGTGAAACTGCTCTTCAGAGCCCGCTGTCTTACCTGGGCAAGGAAAGCTGTGCCCGTGACTCGGTAGTTTTCTGTCGGGGAATTCACCCAGGGGAGGAGGTTCTGGATGATCTCAGGTGTTACTAGTTCAGATTTTAGCAGAACGCTGGAAGGCAAAAGAAACTGCTTATGGGGTCGATTGCACACTTCAAAAACTCAGCTGCTCTGAGCAGACTGCTCTGATATCTATGAGTGGGAGCTGTGTGTTTCCACCCAGGGCACCCCCCACAAAGCTATAAACTGGAGGTTCCCTCTCAGCCACTTTATTTGCTACTGATTCCCAAGGATAAAATGATGCCTCCTAGATCTCTTACCTCACCAGCAGACACACTCCCTCATGGTGAGTCTGGGGGTTTTCAAGCAGAATCCAAGTTCTCTGCTCCCTGAGTTCTCTCATCAGTCTCGCATTCCCAACTTTGAAAAGCACAGATTCTAATGCTTGGACAGAAAACCTGGGGAAAGAGAGGCACCGAACTGCAGCAATTGGTAGGAAGGTGCAGCCTGAACAGAGTCAGGAAACCCCAGTTATTTGTCAAATCTGCTGTTCATCGACAGTTCATCCATTGGCAATATCCTGGACAGCAGCGTTCCTGGAAGGACTTGATGCCGGGAGGTAAGTTTCAGTCTCATACATCTCATATAACTAGTTTTGCTAGGGACAAAATTTTGCAGTCATTTTTCCCTTTCTGCATGGAGCATGGGCACTAAGACTACAATGATATGGAAAAAAATACATGATCATGACCCAAAAACTGGGGGCACAGAGTGTGGTGATCACTAATGGACATTTTGGGGTGATATCTCCAGATATGATGTGACAGAGTGCTAAGGGTTTGCACTTGAGTCAGCATTCTGGTGACCATTAGTACTAATTCAGTTCCTCACAGAAGGCCTAATTGGTCAGAGGTGTACCTGATTACGAGGTCTGACTGGGGCTAGTGAGTCATGGAACCAATCATTCCATTAACAGGGAAACTGTGTAAAAGGACATGGGCAGGAGCCCTTTGAGGGGAACAGATAGAGAAAGAAACTTGGGTGACCAGATGTTCCAATATTTGGGGCTTTATCTTATACAGGTGCCTATTACTCCCAACCCCCTGTCCTGATTGTTCACACTTGCTGTCTGGTCACCCTAAGAGAAACAAAAAGAGAAAAAGCTGAGAGAGCCTGACAAAATGAGGTCTCTGAGTGGAAATACCTTACTCCCCATTTTGGAGAAGAGTTTAGAAAGTTGAGATACAAGATAAAGGTGCTATGTATTGGTAGGGGGATTAAATAGACTATACGTTGATGCTTACAAACAAGAAAGTCTCAAGGTTTGTAGAAGATGTAAGGGTGCAACAGCCCTCTCTGTCACAGCACGGGGCTGGTCAGGGATTTCCCTGTTATCTATGCAAATGGAGAGCCTGCTGGAGAAGCCAGGGTAGAGGTTTGGCAATCCGGGTGATGGAGGGAACACCTTGAAATGGATGGCGAAGCAGAAAAGAGAAGTGTAGAACAGGGGTTCTCAACCTTTCTGTTTCTGAGCCTCCCCCCATCCCCAACATGCTATAAATACTCCATGGCCCCGTTCCAGGCCTCGGCCCTGCCAGGCATCAGAGTTTGGGGCTCCTGGCTCTGGATTTTAACTGCACAGGGTGCAGGGGCTCGGGACTTTAGTGCAGGTCCTGGGCTTCAGGGCTCCAGCCTGGCTGGGCTCAGAGCTCCAGCTTTCTGCCCTGAGCCCCAACTAGTCTAATGCCAGCCCTGCTTGGCAGACCCCCTAAAACTGGCCTGGTTGAGAATACCCTACAGACCTTCCAACAATCCCACCATGCAGAAGAACAGCCTTTGCTTGCCTGGTAGGTTTAACAGCAAAAGAGCCTTCAAGAATTGATATAGGAGCAAGCCCAGATCTGGCAACAACTCCTCCAAAGTCTGGCAAGTCCTGGGACAGGAAATGGAAACCAAGCACAGGAGATCAGACTCTGTAAAATGAGACATGCAAACAACCCTGATGTGGTTTTGGTTACTCTTAAAGGAGCAGCAGTGAGAACTCATAGGGACAGAACAATGTGGGCCCTTCGACTGACACCCTATTTAACTGGGGAAGCACATATATGGCTCTTAGTGATTAGCGAGCAAGAGATTATGACATGATTAAAGCAGCCATGCTGGACTAGGTGAGGCCTGTCCACAGAAAAGTACTGCCAGAAATGGAGAGTTGAAAGATGGATTGAGGGATTATCCTTCTGGGCATTTGGATAGAAATTGAAAGATTGGGCCACTCACTGGTAAGGCCAGATACTCAAACTGGGGGGGAGATTCTGGAAGTTTCTTCAGAGTCTCCCTGAGCATACTTGAGTATGGGTTACGTGGCGCCAGCCAGTTAAAGTTACAGAGGCATTTGCAGAGACGGACATTCCCAGAGTGAGCCAGTGGTTTAAGGGACTAGATCTGAGAAGGAGCAGAGTGCCTCCAGATGGGAAGGGCAGCAAGAAGAAGAGGGAGGAGCCTCAAGGAACTGTAGTGGGAGCTTGGCCTGCAGTGTGCTTCTGACATGGACGTGAAGGACAGCTAAAAAGAGACTGTCCTAAAATGGACTGTGAATTTGCACAGCTTTGTGGCAGGGACAAGACTCCCAGGCAGGGAAGAAAAAAGAAAGTAGCTACCGTACCGGTATGGGTAGGGAGGAGCCACCAAAGGGAATAATGGACACAGCTTCATCCTGTTTGCTGATCAGGCAGGAGTTAGTGAAACCCCACTGGATACTTCCCAGAGGTAGGATCAAAACTGAATATGTCCATGGGGACAATACGTTCTGCCCAATGGCAGAGGTGACTCTGGAGATCAAGGGGAAGTTTAGGCAGGAACATGTAGGGGCAGTGGATGGATTGCCCCATTGCCTTCTGCTGGGCATGGACTGGGATCCCTTTCTAACCGGGACACCAAGGCATGTGTGGAGGCCTAGAAGGGTGGAACTAAAACCTGCAGGGCCAGGTAAAGAGGAAATATATGTAAAGGAGCTGGAGGAACCTAGACACGAAAGTACAAGCCACAGAGAAGGTGAGGATGGAGAAGTCCCCTGAGAGACAAGAGGGAGGAGAGAGAAAACAAAAAAGTCAAGAGTAAAGGTGACTGAAGATCATCCACTGGGGTCAAACAGTCAGCAGATCCCTGACCACCAGGATCTCAGGAGCCGGCATCCCGAGAACACTTTGGAGGGACTCCGAGCAGTCTGTGTTCATGGAAGAGGCTGGGGCATAGCATACCACCGCATCACATAGAGGTACCTAAATCTGTCCTGCACATGGGCCAACAGCACGAGTAGAATATACACTTGTGTCTGCAGCGCCAGCAATCACACAGCTAGGTAGCCATCCATGGGAACAAATTCAAGTTTTGTGGACAAAACTTAGGCACCCATGCTTGAAAACCTGACTCACTGTGGCCACTACATAAGATCAGCCTTACTGGGTCAGTCCAATGGTCCATCTAGTCCAGTACACTGTCTTCCAACAGTGGTCAATGCCAGCTTCTTCAGAAGAAATGAACAGAACAGGGCAATCGTGAAGTGATCCAATCCTCGTTGTCCAGTCTCAGCTTCTGGTGGTCAGAGGCCTAGGGACACCCAGAGCATGAGGTTGCATCCCTCACCATCTTGCCTAATAGCGACTGACGGACCTGTCCTCCATGAACTTATCTAATTCTTTTTTTAACCCAGTTATACTTTTGACTGTCACAACATTCCTTGGCAATGAGTTCCACAGGTTGACTGTGTGTTGTGTGAAGTAGTACTTCCTTATGTTTATTTTATACCTGCTGCCCATTCATGAACAGAATTTAGATCCTGGTTTCCGAGGAACAGTCAGAGACATAAAACCAGGAAGTCTGTAATTTGAGCACCTTGTTGGCTCGGAATAAAGAAACACAATAACAATAGAAACTAATAATGTTGTGAGGTTGGTGGGAAATGTACATTAATGGGCTACCAGAGCTGAAGTCAACTGATGATACAGGAATCTCTTAGTGTTAACTGGGGAGGGGCACAGAAAGTGGGTGCCGAGTGGTCTGGTATGTACATTCTAGTTCACTAAAAGATTGCCATATGAGTCTCAAATAAAAGCCCATGTCACCAATATCATTGTGAAATGCTTACAGATGCTGTGTAAAGAGCCACGCATATGCATTGAAAATTACATTCTTATGATCTGTGTCTAGGGACTAGTTACCAGAAAAGCTGAAAAAATGGTTTTCTTTCAGGCAAGAAATGTTTCTCCTACCTGTTTGTTTACATGTAAATTAAGCATGTAGGATTCACAATCAGTTCAGAAGGACTGTGAGAACTTCAAAGAAAGAAAAGTAACAGGGGGTGGGGACCCAATTTTGGGGTACACATCAAAGGTTTGCTCTAGTATATTTGAGGGACAAAGAAGACACTCTGGCATCTTTCACTTAGGAAGTAGATGGACAGCAGGGTCACTATCAGGCTTGGGTGAGAAACATCTTTAGACAGGAGGTTAACCCTGTTGGTTAAGTTTAGTCTCTAGGAGCATGTTATGATTTCATTATATGTGTAACCATAATCTTGGGAACTCCTGGGGAGTGTCACACAACTCTATTGGAATTCTCTTTGTTTCTCTTCCTTCCTTCTAATTACCGGCAAGGGTTGCCTTCAGTATGTTGTCGGTCTCTTTGGCCTAGGCTCGGGCTGCTGATCACTGGCAAAGGCATCTTTTGGCCTAAGGTTCGGCTGACCTGCTGCAGGAGAACAGGAAACAACTCTGGGAGCAGCTCCTGCACGGCTTTGCTCGACTGCAGTGCTGACACCACCTGAAAGATGGCACATGTTGCCTGAAAGGAAAGCATGGTAAAAAATGAGATCTCCTCCCAACACCATCACGCCCTCTCTCCCCTTCTGATATCTGCTCTACTAAATTCTCACTTCTGCCAGTAACTTGAATGACTGCGAGCAACTCCCTTAACTCATGGCTCAGTTTCCCATGTCTATAAAAATGTGTATGACCTACCAAGGCATGTTGTGAGTCCTAAGGAATATTTGCAAAGCACTGTGAGAAACCTGGTTCAAAGACTTTCTTATTGCCAGATGTTATTAAGTAAATCAGCCACGTACTCTAAACCTGCCGTATTTGTTCCACAGACAGCAGAGCTGGACTCAGGGAAACAGTACATCAGAGGAGAAGTGCCCACACAGCAATATTCTACCACATTTCTAGCTTTCCATCAGCAGGATTGTCACAGGGCAGAGGAAAGCCTGAAAGACGTGTCTGTCACCTAACTTACTGAGAGAGGTTCAG
Organism: Gopherus flavomarginatus; assembly: GCF_025201925.1. Lineage (NCBI taxonomy): Eukaryota > Metazoa > Chordata > Testudines > Testudinidae > Gopherus > Gopherus flavomarginatus. The sequence continues at coordinate 6,448,709 of NC_066632.1, read as the reverse complement.
CAGCTGCCAAATGCCTGTCAGTTTCAGTCTCTGAGGTGACGCTTCCTTCTTGGCTTGTTGAAGTCTTTATTTTTTCTATTAGGACCTGTAGGACTTGAGTGGCAAGCAAGGGGTCTTCCCCCAGAGATCTCCACAGTTCAGTGGTGTCACTGCAATTTAACAGAAGTTACATGTAAACCTTGGACACTTTTGTGGCTCAGACGGAATGCATCATATTTAAGTAAAGACCAAATTATCTCCTTGCCTATGATGAGAAAGTTAGGAGTGCTATCCTCCTTTAATGCTCTTCCTGTTTAAATATTGGAGTTTCCAGTTACAGAACTAGGTTAAGTGACATAGTCTTACTGCAGCCTAACCATTAATACTAGACTTCAGAAGGACAGGACACAGAGCGCCAACCTCAGTTCCTGTTTTCCCACTTCCCAGTAAATATGGACCTATGAGTATGTGGCTTCCAAAGATCTAGGGTTTGGAAGGCAAGTTAATGAAAGAAAAGCCACATTCCTACTAACTGGACATACAACTATGAGAACGAATATTCAGAGCCATCTTAGGTCCCCTTTACAAAGTGTGTCCCTACCCTCTGTGTGCCAGAAGCTGGGACTGAGCAACAGGGGATGGATCACTTGAGATTTACCTGTTCTGTTCATTCCCTTTGGGGTATGTGGCACTGGACACTGTTGGAAGACAGGATACTGGGCCAGATGGACCTTTGGTTTGACCCACTATGGCCGTTCTTATGGTCTTAGATTCTGGTAACTGATAACTCAGTTGGGAATCTTTAAATGAAATCATGGATCTGCTTCCAGCTCAGTTTTAAATACCAAGGATGGCAATTCTATTCTAGCAGCCACACCCTCACTGATACCAAGCGGAGCCCTGATGATAATATTGCCCCTATTCTTTGTAATCAGCCAGTGATTGGACTTGAAGCTGTCATGCTACCAGGAAATCAACAGCCACTGCTAATTTCCAGAGTGAGGTCAATTCAGGTGTCTAGAGAGCAAGGCCAGGTTCCAGGCACCAGCCCAGCAAGCAGCTGCTTAGGGTGGCCAATGGCGAGTGGCGGCATGTCTGGGTCTTCGGTGGCAATTCGGCAGCTGGTCTCTCACTCCCTCTCGCAGGAGCGGTGTCAGGGTTTTTGGCGCCCTAGGCGCAGGGCCGGCTTGCAGGTCCTGCGGCTCTGGTGGACCAGCCGCAGGCGTGCCTGCAGATGTTCCACCGGAGCCGCGGGACCAGGTCCACCGGAGCAGTCTGCCGCCCTCCAAATCCTGGCGCCCTAGACTACTGTCTAGATGACCTAAATGGAAGCGCCGGCCCTTGCCCTCTCGGAGCGAAGGACCAGCCGTTGAATTGCCGCCGAAGACGAAGCGGCAGTGGCAGAGGTGCAGATCGCGATCACAGCATTTTTTTTTCCTTTTTGCTGCTTAGGGCAGCAAAAACCCTGGAGCCGGCTCTGCTAGAGAAGTAGATGTTTCCAACAATCCACTCCAGTTATACTAGTAAGGATCGGTCTTTAGGATGTCAAAGAAGTTATGAATTAATGGAAACAGTATGACACTTAATTTCTCTCCGCACCCCACTTAACATGCTCTTGGACCTTCCTGCAGAAAGACCCAGGCTATTAACCGTCAGGAATTATCCCAAACTGTCTGCTGCTTAAATGAGCCCTATAGCTCCCAGTAAAGCTGTGGGATCGATCTTTTACCAAGATAACTGCAATAGGTAGCGGTATATACCGGTTCATCGGCAGACGTTTTCTGAGGAGGCTGGAGATCACTGCCTCTAGATGATGATGAGCTAGAATGGACACTGCCTCCAGAAGGAACTGCCTCAAGCTGCCCTCCTTGATACTAAGCATGTGGCTATATATTATATTCAGAATAGCTGGCACCTGGAAGGAACAAAACCAAAAAGAAATGTCCCTTTTTCTTTCTCTCTATTCAGTCTACAGAATCAAAAACTTTATTTAGCCATTTGCTGCTTTTTTCGAAATTCCTCAGGAAACAAACATTCAAATATATCCGCGTAACTTTAACCCACAACAATTGCCCACACTTGGCTGTAAAGATTAACACTCACACGCACATATACATACCAGGTAAGTTAATGGGGTGGTGCCCAGCTATGCATTAAATAAACCAGTTCGCATGCACAAAAGAAGGCTTTGCTTGCCCAGATTTTGCAGGTGTGATTTAAGCAGCCAAATCTGATCATTTGCCTTGAAGGATGCAGAGTTCATAAACAACCACAAGCACAAAACATGCAAGTGCTTTAAACACAGTGTGCAAATGCCTGGGACTATGAACAGGCAATGACCTCTCATATTCATTCCTAGCCCTTAACATCTTCAAAACACTGTGCAAACATGGCACTTCTGCTGGGAGGGTTCCCTGTCCTGAGGCCTTTCACCAGCCTTGGTAGAAGATTTGTGGAGTGCTCCTTTCATCTAGCCCTAACGCACTGGGCTCCAGAATAAAGCATATAAATAGTTGATCCCAAAGACACTCTAGTTTTCTCCATCCCTCCTTCTATTCTTAAAGGGTACGTCTACACAGCAAAAAAAACATACCACAGCAGTGTAAAAGTGTTGCTGTTCGTGCTCGGGCTGGAGCCCAGGCTCTGAAACCTGGCAAGAGGGTGGGTCTCAGAGCCCAGGCTCCAGACTCACTGGGAATGACTACAGGGCTATTTTTATTCAGGTAGCCCTTAGCCATAGGCCTCCTAAGAACTGGATGCCTCCAAGTGCCAGTCATTCTGTCTTCTTGTTTTTGCCCCAGAGTCTGTTTTTTCAAGCCTTTCTTGGCTGAATACTGTGTCAACAAGCTAGACAAATAAATAATTAACCACCTTCCTTTTCCCTTGGATTCTTTCTGTCTACTGCTATTGATTCTGCCATTGCCTATCTTAGGGTAGGAACAGAGATGGAATCGACTCTGTGTCCGAGGGGGAGAAACAGCAAAGATCTAAAAGCCTAGAGTTTAGGCAGAAAACCTCTCCAGTTTCCCGTTTTACCTGGTCCAGCATGGCATCTCCACACTCCTTTAGGATGATCTTCATCCATAGCCCAGCTGCCGTGGCACAGGTGGGGTTAGCAGACAGCATACTATCCATTGTGGCCTCAATAAAGTCTGCAGCCTGTTCGGAAGGGAAGTACTCACTAACAACCTGGGAACAAAGCAAAAACAGGAGAGACTGCAATGATGTTTGGCTCCAGCACTTTTAAAAATGGAGGCCTAGTATCTCCATGGAAAAAGTTCTATGAATCAGCATATTGTTAATTAGTCTTATGTCCAGCTAGCCATTTGGGATTCAAATTCTTTCTATAGTCTATATACTACATTTTTGTATTCTACACTAATGATATCAGGTTCAAGGCAAAGCCTCTGTTGCACTGTTAGCACAACACTGTACTGGATATGCAAGAGGCAAGTTTCCAGTTTGTATTCTCTTAGATACACTGCATCTTTTTACAACCTATCAAATGAAGTCAAGAGAGGCATGCACACAAATATAGGCTAAGGCAAACCCGCAAGGTGACAGAATGAAGACTGGGTGGTTTCTCAGCTTGATGTTCCACTAACACAGTTTTTTCTCATGGATGGCTGGATAGGTACATGTGTGTGCATCTGCATGCGCATTTTCATGCACATGCAACATTCTGCGGAATCCGGTTTTTACATGGCATTTATAGCACACATCTATGAAAATCATCTTGCTGGTTACAGGCAACAAATGCCCCATGCCCACAGCTTGCTCCAAGTACAGAAAGGCATCATGAAAGCGTAAATGTAAAATGAACAGTGCCTGGTCACTAGAACATCTGCACAAGTTTTTTGAGTCAGTTACCCTGGCCATTTTGGAAGATGCCTGAAACAGAGCCTCAGGGTCTGGAGCTGCTGTTAGTTCTTCACGGAGACAGCTCAGCTCCTCCTCCACTGACCCGAGGTTCATGGGCTGGCCTGGAGTGGAGAAAAGGAGAAAAAGTACTATAATGATTAATGAAACTGAACCTCTACTGCATGGACATTCATACAGAAGGATCCATGTGCTATGCTGTTATTAGCACAGTGTAAAATCTTGGCCCCATCAAAGTCAATAGCAAAACTCCTGTTGACTATAATGGAGTCGAGATTACACCCTAAATGTCTGAAAGTTCACAGTAGTGGTATGTTACTGTGACTGATACGGGATTGAACAAGCACCATATTCTGCTTGGAGCAGCTTTCTGGGTGTGTCTGGTTTCAGTAGCCTCTCTGCTCTCAATATTTAAATCTAATCTCATATTCAAGTACAATTCATGCAGGTAGGTGTGAGGTTCCAATGTAGAGGTGAATCCCTCCACCAAAACTCTCATTGTAAAACAGATGGGGATGGACAAAAACTTTGGCAGGAAACCCAGGCTCATCTGTCACTTCTAAACAATGCTGGGATTTCTATGTTGTACATTTAAAAGTTTGGAGTCCCTTATTCTGTTTCTGAATCAGCAACACTGTTTTTTAGGACTGATTAATAATCATTGGAAATAGGGTGACCAGATGTCCCGATTTTATAGGGACAGTCCCAATTTTGGGATCTTTTTCTTATATAGACTCCTGTGATCCCCCACCCCGTCCCGATGTTTCACATTTGCTGTCTGGTGACCCTAACTGGAAATGCCCTTAAATGATAACCAAGCTCTATCCCATTAGGTGAAAAGAATATCCTACTCCAGGGGTCGGCAACCCTTCAGAAGTGCTGTGCCGGGTCTTCATTTATTCACTCAAATTTAAGGTTTTGCGTGCCAGTAACACATTTTAACATTTTGAGAAGGTCTCTTTCTATAAGTCTATAATATGTAACTAAACTATTGTTATATGTAAAGTAAATAAAGCTTTAAAAATGTTCCAGAAGCTTCATTTAAAATTAAATTAAAATGCAGAGCCCTCCGGACTGGTGGCCAGGACCTGGGCAGTGTGAGTGCCACTGAAAATCAGCTCATGTGCCACCTTCGGCACTCGTGCCATAGGTTGCCTACCCCATCCTACTCTTTCACAAAGGGGAAGATGGCCTACACTTACTCCAATAGCTTTGACTGTTCATGACAGAGGGCTGCTGGAAGAACTTTTTGTTTAAAGAATTATTCCAGGAAACCCTTCCAATACAGCCAGTGGCAGGGTAAAGAGAATGAAAATGTTTAGTACCAAGGGCTTGTCTACATGAAGATAGTCAAGAAAGCTAATCCAAATTTATTTTCAAAATGCATTAGTTAAACTTCATTAAACATCTATGGGGACACATTTATTTAGAATTCAAGGGGCCTTATTTCAGGTTAGTTTAATTCTTGTAATTCACTATAATTAATTCAGAATCAGAGCATCCACACGTGTGTTTAATTCCACTTTACATTTACACCTTTAGTTCATTTGGATTAACTTTCCTTAGTGTCCCTGTGTAGACAAGCCCTATGGAACTGAGCAGTTATCTACCTGGTGCAGACCATTTATTATTTGTATAGTTCCCAGAAGTGTGCTAGGCTCTTTACACATCATAATTGTCTCTTCTAATGAGGTATTTACAAGATGCCCACCACTCTATTATCTAAGTGCCAATAGACAGGACAGAAAGAACTAGACAGGCAGAAAAATGGACATTACAACAGTGAAAGAAGGTGAAGAATTACTTATACCTGCTTATGGTGAAGAATTACTTATACCTGCTAATAGTCTCCTCACCTTGCATACTGAGAAGGCAGCTGATACAGTCAACCACCCACTGACGGGACGTGGCCAGTGAATCACAGCTGTATGGTGCTATTTGTCCAATCACAGATCCAAACTGATTAAAAGTTTCCTGAGTCTAATTAAAAAAGAATGAAGAATGAATGTTCTCCAGTTGTTCTAGACTTCACTTGCCATCTTTATTGTTGATACCCGTCAGCTCTGTGTTTTTGGGGAACGAGGGCACAGTATCTAGCCTGTGTGACTCATGAAGGACACCCCCACCCCTGTCTCTGTTTGAACCAAAACCGATCAGAGAAAAGGCTTGCAGAGAACAATGAAGGGTTTGGGGAGACACACCTAGACCCCTCCTGACAAGGGTGACAAGATTAAGACATCTCCATTTGCATACAGAATGAAGAACAGAGACAACTCCCCTAGCCTCAACTGCATGAAAGATGGAATAGGGATTAGCATAAAAAATGAAGAACAGAGAACCGCACTGAACTCTGGGACCAGAAAAGCAGGAACGCATTGAATCATGGGAATCCCTGCTCCAGATGCTAATGAACCTACGCCTGCACACACCCAGCTCAGCAATTATCAGACCAATTCTAGTAATAAATCTTTGACTCATATCCCAAAATGCTGAAGCAGTCTAGTTGCCTTGTGAGCTCCTCAGAAGAAAACAACACCCATAGCCAAGAGTGATTAGCTCCTATTGTCTAGCCTAAAGAAAACCCTTGAGCCATCAGTTTACCCATAAACAAATCTAGTGTTCTCCCTTGAACCATTGTATTTTCTCTGCAAAACCCTCTACCTGTGCCCAAGTAAGGTTCTGATGTATAGACCCAAACTCTGCATCAGTTCCACTGGGATTCCATCTCCTGACTGATCGTGCTGGGGGCTCTGCCTGTCTCCAGCACTCAGGACTCTGAGCTACCACCATCACCTGGAAATCCCGACCAGTTCAAACCTCATGGAGTGGGTGAGATCCATCTCTCTCTCTCTCTCTGTTTTCTTTTCTACCTCAGGTATTAACCTTTAAAATGTAACTGTTATGTTTGTTTAGGCCTCCTGGTGTAGTTATCACTATGATTCAATAAATAACTTTTATGTTTCAGCTGGTTGCTTCTCTTTTGAATTTTACTCTTTTGTGTTTTTAGCTTCCCTCATTTACTCTGCAGCAACACTTCTTGTGCCTAAGCTAAAGATCCCTGTAGTGCCCCAAAATACTGTGGAGTTTGCTCATCACGTGGATTACTACCCATACAATTGTAATGTGAAAGTGTGATAGGAACGTGTTAAACTTGGGGCACAGAACGGGGGGTGAGGGGCAGCTGAAAGTGCTGCTCAACCCAGCCGATTGAGATCAGGGGCGCATAAGGGTACCGGCTTGAAAGTGCTGCTTAACCCAGCCCACTGAATACAGGGACATATAAGGGGATCAGCTGGGGAGTGCTGATAGACTTGCTCTGCTAGTGTGTGTGTGTGTGTGTGTGTGTGTGTGTACACACATGTTCGTCTAGTTCTAGTTATTAGCCCTGGGGAACCTGGGTCCTGCAGGGTAGCTCCATTGGGAGGGGACTTGTAGAAGGAAGGAGCAGAGCTCCATATGAACACGCAAATGACATAAGCAACACATTAATAGAATTACAGACCCGCCCTGCCCTGCCCCCCGCCCAGAAGAATAACCCTAATTAATGAGCCTACCCAAAGTAACGGGCACATCTGGTAACATTGTGCCTCTGATTCCTGTACTGAACTGGGTAACGCACATTGGAAAATATAATCCCAATTGTACATGCAAACGGATGGGGTATAAATTAGCTGTTATCACTCAAGAAAGAGACCTCAGAGTCATTGTGCACAGTTCTCTGAAAGCATCTGCTCCACATGCAGTCAAAAACGCTAACAACATGTTAGGAACCATTAGGAAGGGGATCGACAATAAGACAGTAAATATCATTATGCCACTATATAAATCTACAGTACCCCCGCACCTTGAATACTGCGTGCAGTTTTGCTCACCTAATCTCAAAAAAGATATGCTAGAATTGGAAGAAGTACAGAGAAGAGCAACAAAAATTATTAATTGTATGAGACAACTTCTCGTACAAGGAGAGATTAAAAAGACAAGCACTTTTCAGCTAGGAAAAGAGATGACTATGAGGGAATATGATCAAAGCCTATAAAATCATGACTGGTGTAGAGAAAGTCAATAAAGAAGTGTTATTTAGCCCTTCACATAACTCAGGAACAAGGGGTCACCCAATGAAATTAATAGGAAGCAGGTTTAAAACAAACAACGGAAACATTTCTTCACACAATGCAGTCAGTCAATCTGTGGAACTCATTGTCAGGGAGATGTTGTGAAGGCCAAAAGTATAACTAGGTTCCAAAAAGAATTAGATGAGTTCACGGAGGATAGGTCCATCACTGGCTATTAGCTAACATGGTCAGGGATGCAACGCCATGATTTGGGTGTCTCTAAACCTCTGACTGCCAGAAGCTGGAGCTGGGACTGTCCAACAGGGGATGGTTCACTTGACAATTGCCTTGTTTTGTTCATTGCCTCTGAAGCATCTGGCCCCCACCACTGTTAGAAGACAGTATACTGGGCTAGATGAACCATTCTTCTGGGGGATCCTGGATAGCCACTCTTATGTTTTATGTTTTTAGCTGATTACATAGAAATTCAGCTTTAGCATCCTGGGAGCATAAGAACCAAGAATGCATTTGTGACACTGGCAGACCAGTCAACCTGTGTATGACCCATAATAACTTAACAAAAGGCACTTCTACTGTATCAAGACAGTTCACTTGCATGTGAATTTCAAAGAGATATATTAGACTAGCAATCATCAACTCATTCAAAAAGGAACAATAGATGCTAAGTGTATTTGTCTGTGGTTATTTATACCCGGTTAGAAGTTTCACAATGTAACCAAATTAGCTTGCAGATGCTAATTCCCTTTCATGGCTTAATTGCCTTAATTATGTATGCAAGGTGTTCAGTTAACCTTAAAATCAAAGATGTAAGACACTTCAGGAAATCAGTCATTTCTACATTATCTTCAGCTTAACTATCTGTGTTATAATGGAAGAACGGCTAATTACCTTATGTGAATGAATATAACTAGCTTACTGTGTATGCACAGGAAATAGAAGATTATCTTCAAAGCAAAGTACAACGAGTCATCTGCATTGGGGGAAGGTCCTTCTGTGACAATTTCTGTGAGGTAGGCTTGTCAGCCTGCTAGAATAGCTATAAAAGGGAAGGCTTGGGCCTGATCCTATCATCTCTAGTCTGCTTAAACTTTGAACAGAGAAAGTGTGAGCCATAGGACAGAGATCTTCCAAATAATCATTTGGAATAACCTGGAGAATGCCTGGAAAAACTAACAGACTTTACATCTAAGCTGCCTTTGGATTCTGATCTGTTGGGATGATTCCAGAGAGACTTTTACAAACTAGCAGTTTATTCCATCCCTGTTGTGATCCTGAACTATCAACATTGAAAGTCACTTGTCTGGATATTGATCTTTTAACCATTTGTAACTCTCTTCTTTCTTTTAACAAACAGCATGATATTTGGGAAAGACCTGAGATTCATATTGACCTGAGGATAAGTATCTGGGCCTTTATGATTAGTGAACCCCACATGTGGTGAATCAGATTTTCAGTTACCCCTCACTATATTAGACACAGAATATCAGGGTTGGAAAGGACCTCAGGAGGTCATCTAGTCCAACCCCATGCTCAAAGCAGGACCAATCCCCACACAGATTTTTACCCCAGTTCCCTAAACGGTCCCCTCAAGGACTGAGCTCACAACCTGGGGTTGAGCAGGCCAATGCTCAAACCACTGAGCTATCCCTCCCCTCTCTTCCAAGACATGGATGTTTAGATGGGAGCCAAGGTCTGGAATGCCAAAAGGGGAAAGCGTTTGGCATCTTCTTAACTAGAGTGGAAGCTCTTTTGTTGTTGACTTGGTGAATCTAATTCTAGAATAAGCCATCAGTTTGGGGGATTGTCTGCCCTCTAATTCTTGCAGTCTGCCCGCAGTGTGGTCACAGCATTGTTGTGCAAACCTCTCTCTTATGGAAGCAGAGGGATCTCAGTCACCTTGAAATCCCAGCTGCTGCCCTGGAAGAGTTTTTCATGCATTTGCGTTGATTGTCAGATCTGATAGAAGCAGAGAAGTCAGCTCAAGGAAGAGTACGGCTATACTCACTGTGCTATGAACTGTCTCTTGATAGGCAGTCAGCAGCTGCATGCTGGCCTGCAAGGCCCTTTCTCTCTCCCACTCCTTCCCTGAACTGAACCATGTCGCTAGGAGCTGTTGGTAGAGCAAGGGAACGGACAGAGTTAGTACCAGAAAATCCCTCCCAAAGTTCCTCTTAAACAGGTTTAATAGTCACTAAAATCCCTCTCCAAAGCATCTCACCTCCATGGAGCAAAGGAATTACATGTCAAATGGAAGAGCCCCTAATATATACAAGTCCCAGGGGCCAGATTGAAGCCAAAGGAGTTACATGAGAGATGAATCTGGGCCCGTCTGTGTGATGTCTGCTGTAGACTGTCTGATGGGAGCTGTCTAGCACATCGCATGCTGTTTGATGTCTGCTGCTATGGTCTGTTTCCTGGGCAACTTCTCCCACATTGAGTGACAGAATGACAGAGAGGAGCATTTCTTTTTATTAATTTGAATAAGAGCAAAGAAGTCCCCCCAGCCCAGGGCCGGTGCAACCATTTAGGTGACCTAGGCGGTTGCCTAGGGTGCTAGGATTTGGGGGGCGCCATTTTCTTCGGCAGCAACTATGGCGGCTGGATCTTCGGCCGCCCTGGTCACCGCCGGTACTTAGGCGGAGGGAGCTGGGGTAGAGGAGCGTGGGGAGGGCCACCTGCAGCAAGTAAGGGGGGGCGGCATGCAGGGGAACTCCCCGCCCCAGCTCACCCCTGCCCCGCCTCCTCCCTGAGCATGCCGTGGCTGCTTCACTTCTCCTGCCTCCCAGGCTTGCGATGCTTGTTCACGGAGCAAGGGTGAGCTGGGACGGGGGGGTGCCTCAGGGCGAAGGGTGGGGAGCTGCCGCAGGGGGGGGTCGCCTCAGGGCTGGGGCACGGGGAGAGGTTCAAGGTAGAAGTTTTGCCTAGGGCGCCAGACATCCTTGCACTGGCCCTGCCCCAGCCCAGCTCCTTTTAGAACTTCATTTTTATTCTGAAGGTGCATCAAACTCCCCACCCCTCAGCTCTTCACGATATTCTGTCCATGTCTGAGGAACAGGAAGTCTCCTCTGAATGAGTTTCCATACACGGGGCCTAACTCAACATTCATGAATTCCTCTTAGAAGAAGTGATCAGTTTCAGCTGGTTCTCTTGGATTTGGCTACTGCAGGGGTGATTTTCTTGCCGCTCCAAGTAGTGTCAACGACACTGTAAGAACTTGGTCCCAATCCAGCCCTGGCATGAAATGGCGAAGCTTCTGTGGATTTCAGTGGGGCATATGCCCGCTTAGCCCAGGAAGAATTTGGTGCTTTCTCCCTAAAATTCACTCCATTGTGGAAAATTCCTCCACAACAGAAGCTTGCCCCCCTAAATCGCCAACTCTTCCCTGCTGTAACAGAAGAAACAATCTCCACCACGGTTCAATGGTCTACTCACTTCAAACATTTCCTGGAACCAGTCTGAGGTTGGTTCTCCCTCCAGCAAAGTCTCCGTTAGTTCGCCAAGGGCTTCGAAGGACCTCACGTAGAGTGACTGAAACCAGAAGAGAAGGAGTGAGGCTCAGCACAGATCATTTGTGTGTGTGGGCCGGGGAAAGCTAACTATGCCTTGCCAGGGAGGCCGTGTGTGACTGCCATCACCCAGTGCCTGCTGGGCAGAAATACAGTGGATGGTGCCAGAGGAGAATTGTTGTCACGTACTTGTATAAGCAGAGCATTCTTTGCTGTCTCGCCTTCCTTTTTCATCATCTCCAAGGGAGGAAGGGGAAATAAACTTTTGAAGCACTGATCAAGGAGCTCACGGTTTTCCTCCAAGGTCAGAGATGGTTTCAGTTTGCTGGCAGAAGAGAGATAGAGAGAAAAGTCATGCATTAGACTCAGTACCACCTCCAAGTAAAAGAAACGGGTCCAATGACTAGAGATTGTCCCAGTCTAGAACCCCAAGTGCAAACAACCCTTCACTTTGCACCTCTATTAAGTATTGGCTCATCTAGAAGTAAAGCTAAAACTTCAAGTCCCCTTTTTAGAGAAACCCACAAGCTTCCTTCCCCCTGCCAGCTAGCCAGACACCCAGGGCCGGTGCAACCATTTAGGCGGACTAGGCGGTTGCCTAGGGCGCCGAGATTTGGGGGCACCAAAAAGCACCCCCCAATTTTTTTTAAATGGTTGAGCAGCCACTGCTGCTAGGACAGAGAGGGAGTCTGAGCCGGCAGCCCAGGGTGTCCCCTGGGTCAGGGCGCCGTCGGAGGAGGCGGCAGGCAGCTCCCGTGGAGCTGCCGCAGTCGTGCCTGCGGGCGGTCTGCTGGTCCGTGGCTCGGATGGAGCTGCCGCAGTGGTGTCTGCGGACGGTCGGCTGCTCGCACGGCTTGGGTGGACCGCCCGCAGGCACGAATTCGGCAGCTCCATCCGAGCCGCGGACCAGCAGACCGCCCACAGGCACCACTGCGGCAGCTCCACTGGAGCCATGGGACCAGCGCGCTGGGCGGCGAAATTGCCTTCCGCCTAGGGCGCTCAAAACCCTAGCGCCAGTCCTGCAGACACCTCCCTCCCCATATGAACTCTGCTCCATTATACTGCATGCCCCACAGCCTCCAGTCTTGTGTCTTTCAAGCACAAACCTCCAAATGGACACATTCAAATCCTTAAGAACTAAAGTCCTGCTGGTGAGCAGTGTAGTAAGTGAAGGCCCTAAGATGTAAACCTTGGTATCAGAGGCCTGGTATGAGACCTAAGGCCTCAACTACAGTAATGGTCAAGACTTTGCTAATATAAAGCAAAGTGAAGCTGTGAGCCAGAGGCAGGCCCTGCTCACACAAACTGGCAAGGAAAGGGCTGATGCTGCAAGAAGATACATACCTAAAAGGTACTGAACACTAGAGTTCAGAACATTCACATACTTGCACATTCCACACAGATAACAAGGAACAGACTGACCCATCCCAATGACAGGGGCAAAAGGGTAATATGATGGATAGAATTGTTTTGATCGAACCAATCTGTACAAGATGAGAGGTGGCACCTTACTACGTAGAGGGGTTGCACCTTACTGCGTAAAGGGGTTGCACCTCAATACGTCAGGAGTGATGTGTAACTTGTTTGTGCCTGTGTATAAGAATGCATCCTTGGGGCGGTGTCTTTGTCCGGCCTAGGGGGCAGTGGAAAGTCCCACCACTAACTGAGCCGAGTCCATTGACCGTGGGTACATATTCGTAGTATGCTCGGTAGACTAAGTAATCTGTGGAGAACTACTACTGTATCCAATACGGCAATAAACCTGGCCGATGGGCCTTCGTACCTTACTAGACTCTGTGGTTATTGGGGGTTCTCTTTGGGTCTGCTGTGTCAGCTATCTGCACAGAGCTGGGGCAGCACACAGAGGGAACACACGCATGCAGCCGAGTGATACCAACAAGGAGAGAGCAGAGCACCACACCGGTAGCTTCTGACAACACCTCTGACAACAAGCAGCATGTGAGCCACAGGGCCACCCAGAGGATTCAGGCGGCCTGGGGTCTTTGGCGACAGGGAATTGCCGCCGAAGACCCAGCACTTTGGCGGTGGGTCCCGGGGCGGAAGGATCCCCTGCCGCTGAATTGCCGCCGAAGACCTGAAGCGGCAGAAGCTCTGGGGGCCCGGGCCCTGTGAGAGTTTTCCAGGGCCCCTGGAGTGAATGACTCTGCTCCAGGGGCCCTGAAAAACTCTCGTGGGGGCCCTTGCAGTGCCCGGGGCCTGGGGCAAAATGCCCCACTTGCTCCCCCGGGCGGTCCTGGTGAGCCAAACTCTGCAGGCATTAGACTGCTCCCAACCTGACACTCATGAATTAACAAATAAGAAGGCATCACAGTGCCAGGAAATATGGCAGAAAATAGCCTACCTCAGATGTTCAATGGCAAGAATTGCCTTGTAGCGAACTGGAGATGCCAGGGAATCCAGTGGTTCCTTTTTAATGAAGTCCTGAAATGCATGAATAGGGACATCAAAAATGGGAAATGGATTTGAAAGGCAGAGAGGCCTTCCTCTCACCCCCTGAAACAGGGCCATCTGCCAGACCTGGAATAAACAGACACAGTGCTCAGCAGGCTCTCTGACTCAGAAATGAACCGTAGGGCCATCTGCAGGCTATACAGAGGACAGAAAGAGAACTCACCAGACACAAGCCGTTCCTTCCAGTTACAGCCCACAAGATGTCAGCATCCCTGCCAAGCTCAGAGTGGACCCAACATTCTGGGTGCCATGCAGGTAGCGCATGAGACTGCAGTAGTACAATCACAGCCAATGGATAAAATAACATCCCCCTGGAAAACCAGTCTTATTACATGACAACAAACGCCTAATCACTCACCAGCATGTAGCCAAGGAGCTCCAGTTTGTAAGAGAATTCAAACTCCTGGGAGTCTCTGGTCTCCAAGATGGCACAGCTAATCTCCATGACATTGTGGATGAGGGTTAATTTTAGGTACATGTCCTACATAATCCAGAAGGAGAAACAAGAGGATGTGGATGAGAACCTGAGAGAAGAACCACAGTCCAGAAGATAAAGATCAGGAATTAAATCTAGCCTCAGGGAAGGAGAGAGGTGCCTGCAGACCCCAGAAGGTAGAGGTCCCTGGCTCTGCACCCACCTCAGAAGAAGCAAAAACCCAGGTTCAAATAAATAAATCCAGGTCCACTTACACCAGAGCAGCCAGGACTCCTGCTTGGTGCAGCAAGGAAACCAAGCTCTGTGCAATTTAAACAAGCAACTTGTGTATAGAAAATGCAAAAGCTGAGGGCAGATTATTTAGAATGTACCTTGTTCGCAACAGTGATGCCCAGCACCTGAAAAACGAAATGCAAAACAGCTATTAGCAATGGAGATAGTCCCACATAACACACAACCTCAAAACGTCCTGGCTGGTGAATATGGAGCAGAGAGAAATCACTATTGTTAAATCTTCCAAAAGGCAGGAAATGTAGGCAGAGGGGGTGTTCTGCAGAGGTCAGTATCAGGGGCCATCCTCCGTAACATTTGCATTTGTGAAGTACTGGAAGATCTCAGTTTGGTTCAACTGTTTTTGGCAATGCCTAAGTGAGAGTCTCAGTTAGACAAGGCAGAACTGAATGGCAAAGTGACGTGGAGAGGTTGCACTGAGATGAGAGTCAGGACCAGCACTCAGACACCTGGCGAACAGAAATAATGGAGCACACAGACAAACAAGAAGACAGATAAGAGGTAAGGGAAGTAGTGAGTCCAAGAAACAGCGTGACAGCAAATCAACTAAATACAGGCTAGCACTAGTCTCTCTTGGGTAGTAAAAGATAGAGCTAGATACACATCCATATTAGGGGAGTTAGAGTGTTATTCTGAATAGCCTGAGTGTCACTGCATCTGAATTACTGTGTAGCTGGGGTCTACAGAATTTCAGAAGAATATAGAAAATTAGAGAAAATACAAAGAAGAGCAACAAAAATGATACAACATGTGACAGCTCACGCTCCATCCATTACAATTTTAAATTTGAGTTCTGTGACACTTATCACGCAAAAGCTCTTACCTGACAACTGGCTCTGTAATGGAGAAGGATGTTCCCTGTGATGTCTGCCTCTACTCGGGAAAGAAGCTGGTCTTTTGGAGCATGGACAGCCACGCTGCTGTATGTCAGCATCAGGGTGCTGCGAGTCTTGCCTCTCTTCCCATGGTGGTAGTCCTAGACAATCAGAAAGTTCTTCTGATTCCTTTTGCTTTGGAATTCTGATCTGCTGCTGACCAAGGAATTCCTCACAGCAGCAATAGCAGCTTGCACTTGCAAAGCTCTTTTCAGCCAAAGATCTCAAACCACTTGCAAAAAGTATTTAGACAATATAATAATAACTGTGAGGTGTGGAGAGATTAGTATCTCCATCATTCCCACTAGGTAACTCTGACACAGAGAGCCTAAAATGCTGAACCTACAGGAGTGAAGTATACGGGAGCTTAGTCATTGACACCGGTGGATACAAGATCAGGTGCTAAATGTCTTGCCTAAGGCTGCACAGTGAGTAAATGGCAGAGCCAGCAGTGGAAGCCCAGAGGCCTAGTCTCCTGCTCTAGCCTCTAGATCAGTGGTTTTCAACCAGGGCTACTTGTGTATCCCTAAGGGTCTGCAGAGGTCTTCCAAGGGGTTTATCAAGTCATCTAGATATTTGCCTAGTTTTACAGCAGACTACGAAGAATGCAAGTACAATATTTATATTTCAGTTGATTTATTTTTATAATTATGTGGTAAAAGTGAGAAAATAAGCAATTTTCAGTAATAATGTGCTATGATACTTTTTAATAATTTTATGCCTGATTTTGTAAGCAAGTAATTTTTAAGTGAGGTGAAATTTAGGATACACAAGACAAATCAGACTCCTGAAAGCGGTACTCTAATCTGGACAGGTTGAGAACCACTGCTCTGAATCAGATGTTCCATAACTGTCATCCATAGACAACTGATGGTCTACCTAAAGCAGGTTGCTTGGCCACATGTTGCTTGCAACACCTCCTCATTTCCAGCTGCTAACTGGGATTTAAAAAACGCTAAAAATACCTTAAATGCTTTTCCATGCAAGCCACTGAGGTAGTTCCCTCACATTGTGCATGGGAGGGGCGCTCAAGCCATGGGACGTCAGATGATAAAAATCATTTGAGAGAATCCCAGCTCCAGATTGTGCTCTTCTCTGTTTAACTGCAGGCATCACATAGAACGCATACACTGGGGGACAATGCTAGCTGACCAGAGGAGACGCTACCCCAGGGCTGCTGCCCCTGCTTTAGAGGGAGAGGAAGTTGGAGAGAACCCCCTGGCTCCTTTACCTTCAGGCGGCTGATGAACCCAGGAATCTTAACCTTGTTCATTGCAGCCCCAAACTCCTGAAGTGCGTTCAGGGTGAGGTCCAGATGGCTCTCAGCAGAGAATGCGAGGATGGAAATGACTCCCTGTCACCCAAGAAAAATACTGGTTAGGATCTAACCCACGAGTCCATTCCTTTCACCTGAAGTGGCATAAAGCGCCAGTCAGGCGTGAGACACATGGGGAGCGGGGGCTGAGTGAAATAGCAATAGAGAGGCTATGAAGCGAAATGGCATCTGTCCCAGGCCAACTCAGAGCTGAGCCCCACAGGGAGCATTCAGGGATTACTTGGTAAAGTGGGGAGAGGGACAGAGTCCTCACCTCTCTCTCAGGGACTTCCATATAATCTGTTGTTCTCAGAAATTGATGAAGCTGTGATTTAACATGGACCAGGTCCTGACAAACTGCTAAGGACGTTCCTAGCGCCTTATACAGGAAACTCTGAAAGAAAGAGACCAGCACCGAGATATCAGTAACACAACGTGCCTGTCAGTACAGACCCAGCTCAGCAACACTCAGGAAAGAACAAGATAGCCAAGTCCAAGCATCCATACTGCAGAAACATCCCATCAGCTAGCCCAGCCAGAGAACCAACAATGCAGCACAGACAAGCAGCCTGTCCAAGCAAATATTGGAAGGGCAGGGGGGCAAGAGAGCATGGAACAAGTAAAAACAAATTTGTTATGCAGAATAAAATATAAAGTAATGAGGCCTTGAGAGAAGCCTTATGTAGCCCCCCAATCAGAATTTCAAGGGAAATTAACTAGAAACTAAGCCTTAACAGAGAACAAACCTTCTCATGGGAGGGGCTGGTATAGCTGGCCATCTGCTGGCTCAACTCAAGGCTTATCTGCCTGCTCCAGGCACTGTCGTCTATCATCTCCAGAGATGTTCCTAGGAACTGAGTGTAAAACAAGAGTTAAAGCACAGGGTTAATTGCAAAAATTTGGGGGTTGCTGTGGGGTTTGTTTGTTTATTTGTTTGGTGTTTTTCTTTTCTTCCTTGTTTTCTCTTGTAAACTTTCCAATATTCAGGTGTCATGGGAACGTTATTTCCCCACTGAGAACTATAAACATCGACAACCCAGACTTCCTCTGCTGTTGTTCTTTAACCTTTGCCTGATGATTCCTCTCAGTCCCCAAACCCAGATGGACAGTGAATTGGAGAATGAGACAGAGCCAAGAAATCTGACCATTGAGGAGTGATTTTATAGTGGATGGAGGATGGGTCTAATAAACTTTGAACAAAGGGACCTGGACTACAAAGGACCAGGTACCTTCTCTGAAGTGCTCTGGACCCTTTACGCCACCTCCCGAGGGTCCCCAGGGTTGTGCGGTACCTCACTACCACCTGCCCTTAGCATGAGGAAGCCTTCTCTGTGCTCTGCCAGTCACAGGAAACACAAACACGCCCTTCTCACCCCATCCAGATTCCACTGTCCTTCCACAGATAAGCAATCGCTACAGTCCAACCGCTGAGCCCTCTCTGCAGCCCCACAATGTCCAGCGCCTGTTCCACTGGATACTCACAGAATTCATAGGCTTGCTACAGACCACCTTACCAGTTTCACCTCAGAGTCACCGCTCCATTTCACACACTTAGATACATTTATAGTGAAAACAGGCAGAGTTCAATTCACAAAATCAGAGAGTTGAGAAGGAGCAAGTAAAATTAATGCAAACAAATGGTTATGTCAAAATAAAATCATAACAATTTCTAGAGCTTATACTTAGATAACCAAACATTCCCCTGTCTCACAAAGGATAGCTCCCCCAAATCTCTCTCCCAGCATGAAACACCCAGACCAAAGGTGATCCTCCATTCATAAGACAAGCCAGCTGGCAGTTCGTCCAATAGGTGAAGGATACCTGGTGCCGGATACCTCTGGACCTCCAGAAAGAGTTCCAAGCATCCATTGTCTTCACTTGTAAACAGCGTACCCCCTATTGTTTGTTTGTTTTTCTTGTATCAAATCTCCTCTGGAGACTTCGCAATCACTTGATTAGAATTTTCCTCTATTGATTAGCATCCACTGTGAATAATTATTCTGTCTACATACAGCCATTCAGGCAGATAAGCATCTCCTGCCTGAAAGAAACTTGTTTATCACTTTCTGGTGACCAGCCTCAACTCACGCACCTTAAAAGCATCAATTTCAGTACACAACCATAACATCTTATATATTCTCCATCCAGTCACGTGCAATGATTATGATGAGCCGTGTGGCACAGGTATCCAGCAAAGGCTTTACATGACACCCTTTGATTATATAGAGATCAGATCCTGGGAATCCTGTGGCCTAAGTCAGTGGGCACCCAAAGGACCTGGGGTCACACCCTCAGCTCCCACTGAAGTCAGCCAGAGGTTAGTAACTCTCAGCGCTTTGCTGTTTCAGGCCTGAATTTTGAACAGCAGCCAGGAAATATCAGAAACCTCATAAGAAAACCTAATCTGATTTGATTTTTTAGCCCAAAGAATTTCAAATAAGGCTGGGATCTGGAATGGGAAATTCTAGAGTGTAATCCAACCCCAAATGGAACTCCAAACCTTCTGGGGTGTATTTGTCACTAGGTCCCTTCCTTTCATTTTCAGCACTCGCCATAAAAATGTTCCTTGTCTGGATTTATATGAGGCTGTAAATTGCTCTTTCTGACCAGAAAGGCTTCTCCATGAGATACAGTCACCAAACCCTGTCTTGTCTCTTTTCCTTTTTGGGTTTCTCATAGCAAATTTTCTTTTGAGTGGCAAAGAGAAAAAAAGAATCCTTTAGGATGTCCCCCAGTGGTGCATTAGCACCACGAGCATGTTGGTTTTCTGGTTAAGTTTTGTGTTGTTCCCAGGGGTAACACAGGAGTTAGTTATAACTAAAGATGGTTGAACAATGGTAACTTCATTTCACAAAACAAGTGGAATTTTTTTGTTTTCTTGATTTTTCAACACAAATGAAAAGTGAAAGAAACAAAAATATTTTGCTTTTCAAAATCAAAAATGACCAATTATTCAGTTCTTTGTTTTCCCCCTTTCCTTCTCTTTTGTCCCTCGTCCCCAGGCCTTTCCTCCCCTCTTCCACTTTGTGACTGAAAAAGCCGGGGGTTGAGGGGCAGGGGGAAGGAGACAAACAGGAAAGCAAATGAAAAAAAACCCCAAAACATCAACTTCCATTTCAAAAAACTGAACATTTTCCATTTGGGTTGTGGTTGTTTTATTTTGTGTAAAAAAAAAAATTGAAAGTGTCCCATGAAAATGAAAAAGGCCAGTTTTCACTGAACAAAATGAAATGGTTTGACCAGCTCTGCTTATAATGAACAGTTTATCATTAATATGTTCCCCCGCTGATACATTTGGAAGGGGGAGGGAGGGCTGTGACAATACAGCTGAAAGGCGTCTTGTACCTGAAGCAGCATGTGCTCCCACCGCGCACAATCCAGGGAATTCTCTGTGTTTCCTATGAAGCAGGAGGCAAAACAATAATGTCACCTAGGTTAGCAAGAAGAGTTGTCCCAGGAATCTCCTTTGGAGTTAGTCCTTCGAAAACCCCTGCTCTGCCAAGCTGTAACATACCTGGGCTTTCAAGGCTAAATGGGACATACGCCAACACTCTTTGCTGGACCAACAGAAAGTATCATGTTATGTACCCTGCTGGCATTTTTATTCAGGGCCAGTCAACCCACCAGGACTGAGATACTGAGCACTCCCAATTCCTGTTGACTTTAATGGGAGCTGAGAGTACTTAGCATCTCACAAAACTGTTCAGCACATCAGAAGACTGGGCTTAATATGAAAACAAACTTTCCCTGTATAAGAAGAGATTCTGGACTTGATCCTAACTTGATGTAAATCGGTGTAGCTTCACTGAAGTCAATGGAATTATACTGATTTACATCAGCTGAGAATCTAGCCCTGTTTCTGAATGTCCAGCTCTAACCTACCCTTCTTTAATGTCGGCACAAGGTGGTACTGGAGACTCTGTACAGCAACAACCACTAGGGAAGAGACAGCTCATTTTTTAAATCTTTTTTTGAATATCAAACCCACTTGAATATTGTGGGGCTTGACAGTCATCAGAAACACATCGGGTTATGCTCCACGTAGGGTCTGTCATACTCCACAGAGACTATACTGGCAGAGCTACATCATTGGCGCTTTGCTGGCATAACCCCATAGTGTAGACACAGCCTACACTGACTGAGGAGGTCAATAGATTCATACCACTGTAAAATTGATGAAAGACATTATTAGGCCCCCAGTATCTAGATTCTACATAGGGCACCCACTTGGCCAACCTAACTTTTATGACTCAGGTTTCCTTACAGAAAGAAAAACTCTGGGTTTTTAATTGAATCACCCTTGAAAGTAAACATGGAGGTTAATTTTCAGAAAAATTCAGTTTGCAAACTCAGACTATCTATGTAACCCCAAAATATTTCACTAACCTCCAGCTTCACGCTTAATTTACCTTCCCAAACATTAACCTAGCATAGGTGTGGGGGGAACTGCTGTAAAATTTCCATTCAGCTGAAACCTTCCTGGCCTGATTCTGCCCGGATTGAATTGGCCTCAGTGGATCAACTCTGGATTTACCCCAGTGGTTCATAGTTATCCAGATGAAGGAAAAGTGAAGGCCTAGAAGCCCAATTTCAATTCCCCACTGTTCCCACATACTGCAACAGGAATGGCACAACACATGACCATACGAAGCTGCATTTTCTGGCTTCCCTTCTATTCTCCATGGACCGCACTTCTCCTAACTAGCGCTTTACCTTCAATGTACTGCACCAGAGATGGGATCTTTACTACCCACATCTCACCCACTGCTGCATGGATATTTTGGTGCAGGGCCTGTAGTAACTGCAAGGCAGCACATCCGTGTCCTTCTCCTGCATAAGGAGATGAGGCTACTACCTGCCAATGAGAGAGAAAGAACAGGCTAAGTTTTGTCAGCACAATACCAGTTTGGTCCTGAAGGAGAGAATAGCTCAGACTCTCTCATTGTGGAGACCATACAATAGAGTTGTTGATTCTACTGCAGCGCCTTCCTGAAGAAGAAAGAATTCTAGCTAGTGCGAGGATCCAGAACAGTGTGTCTCAGGAGAGGGCAGAGACAGAGAGAGCCAATCATACACATTCCTCAGCCTGTCTACAAGCATCTGGCTAGAAAACCCATTTTTATATAGTTAACTGTCCCACTTCATATTCCGCAGAAAACCTATTCTCACGGTCTACTCACCAGGAGTCGTGCCAGCAGCCCCTGGGGTGTAGGGAGTTTCACTAGGGAAAGAAAGAGAATATCATTAATTTTGCCAGGCTTTCAGAGAGTCCTGCTGATGTTATTCACCTAGCCATTCCCAACGTGCCCAACAATGTTGAATGCAGCTGATCATAACTTGCATTTCCATAGTGCTTTCAGTCTGAGCTTCTCAAAATGCTTTACAGACATGAATGAATTCCGCCTCACAGCACCTCTATCAGGTTGGCATTAATTACTCCTTCATGTCACAAGCGGGGAAGCTGAGAGAGAAAGATCAAGTGATTTCCCCAAGGTCACATCCGAATTTTGGTGGCAAGCTGGGAACAGAATCCACATTTCCTAGCTTCCCCCATGGCCATGTTGCAATCACAAGACCATTCCTCATTCATTTTAGCCTTCTCATTGCAGATGAGAGAACTGGAGCAGACTGAACCTGTTCATTTCACAGTGTGCTTGGAGAGAATAAATGAAAGAGTTTCTGTTATAAACCTGGTCCACCGTAGTCGAGGCAAGCAGCTTCTTCTCCTTCCTGCTGCTTTTTCTCAACCAGTTCCCTAAGGCATCTGCAGAGAGGCTTCAAAGTGCCAGTGTACTCAGCTGGCACCACATATTCTAGAAGCCTTGGCCATAGCACCTGCAGAGAAGAGCGAGACTGTTCAGTACACAGCTATTTCCATTCCCCCACCTCCAGTATCCTGCTGTCTGAATCCCTCCCTCTCAATAAAAATTCCTTTTATTCATCACTGACCCTTCCCTTACCTATCACCTCATCTCTCTCTCCTCCCATCATCTCACTCTACCTGTCTGGTGCCCCCTCACTCTGTCTTTTAAATACACTGCCTTCTTTGGTGAGCAATTTGGCTCTCACCCAAAGATGAATCCTCCTTCCCTGCATTACAGCATTATGGAGCTACTTAGATAGCACCATTAACTCACCCAGAACTTTACAGACCTAGATAAGGCACACTCCCAGCCCTAAGATCTGTTCAAATCCAGGATCACCAAATCTAAAGATCAGAAGTATTCATGGAGGATCTAAGGGGGAGTTGCACTCAGACAGTGGAAAGAATGAAGAGAAGATCTCTGCAACATGATTTCTTCCAGTTAAATTGCTTTCTATCTTTTCTCTAATGTGAACCACTTACTCCATGATGAAGGGGTCACACCATCCCTGACATGAATTTGACATACTGTTCCTCCATTATGCTAAGTGTGCAAAAAGCTTCCTTGTGGGGAAGTACAAAGAATGTAAGGAAGAACGTCCCTATTTCAAGAAGCAGTAGCAACAGGTCACTTACTTGGGTCATTCCACTGACTGAGGTGTCCAGACATTGCAGGATGTCAATGCACAGGCTTTGGATAGTGTTTTCTTCCTGAATAGCCTGGGTGAGAAGTGTTGTACCCTGCTGTGAGATAGCTCTATAGAACTTATTAGCTAGTAGCAAGACACTGGCTAGAGAATCAGTGTCCTTCTCTTACAAAGCCATCTTGAACATTGACCTATGCCTGCTTTTATATTGCACTGGAAGTGCACAACCATCTGAAGGGAAGGGAATAATAGAAACTCCTAACTGGTGGGTCATATCCCAGGCTTAGGAAAACCCTCAAGTGAAGGGAATGATTCACTGAACACAAAAGAGTTTCCCCAACAGGGTTAATTTTCTTTAAATTTGGAAAACTGTTTCATCTTTTTATCTCTGAGGAAAAACATTCAGACTCTGCCCAGTGGGAATCAATATGCAGAACCAGGGGGATCCACTCTGTTTGTTCTGATGCCCCAACCAGCTTGGTCATTTCGTGTGTAGTGAGTGTGATTCTATCAACGGGCCTAATTCTCCTCTTACTTACACCAGACTAAATATTGATTGACTCTACTGATTTTAGTTTAAAGGAGAGCAAAACTGGCCCAATGAGAAAAAGCAGCCTTCCTTAAGATGGGTGCATGTGTGTGTGAGAGAGAGAAAAAGGCCCTTGGAGAGTATTGCCACAAGCTCCAACTTTGTAGAAAAGGGGCCAAGCAGAGCTAAGATCTTCAACAACTGACTGTAAAGTTGAACTGTTTATGTTAATACAGATCATGGCTCCAACCATGGAGCACAAAGTGTCTGGAGCCCCTGGCTGTGTCCATGGATAGAAATACGGATTGAAGATATTTTTAAACTAGTATATGTAGATGAGAGCATGTAGTGAGGGAAATATGCAGCAAGCTTTTCCAGTCTCCTGACAGTCTGTGATGCAACCTGCATAACCTCGGTGTTTTGCTGATAGTTTACGTTTGCTTCAATAGCCACAGAATTGGGCATCATTATGTTCTCTGGAGAGTCTATTTCAAACAAAGAGATGTGCTTCCTTGTACTAGAATATTTCACTGAAAAATGGTGTTTTCAGAATTTTCAAAGACTCACCAGAGGGTTGAGTAACCTAGATGACTCTGGTAGATGTAAATACCCAGTGTGAGAGTCTGATCTCTGTAACACTAGTATAAATCCAGAGTAACGCCACTAAAGTCAGCGGAGTTACCTTGACTTTACACCAATATAACTGATCAGATTCTGGCTCTAATCATTCAGTCCAGTTGTCCTTGAGTCAAAACTCCCACTGAAGGCAAGGGGAGCAGCCAGCATGAAAGAATGGTAGGACCCAGTCCTAAGTGCTAAGAACTCTCCTTACCAGTTTGCTGGTGGATACACTGAACTCCCTGAAAACATGTGCTACCATCTCCCACGCTGCACAATTCTCCACACTTTCTGAGCTGAGCAGCCTCCGGATGAAATGAAGAACTGCCATCCTCACCTGCAAGGGTAGAGATGACACACATGAGTTATTGTTATCCCTTCTGCCTGAAATCGGAGATAGGATATGAGAGTCCTTATGCTTTTGATTTGATCTCCTTGGCTTATAAACATGGATCCATTTAACACAGGCAGGAGAATGACATGCCTTCTCTAGTCTGCAGTCTCTCCTCTGGATCTGAATGAAAGCTCCACCCAGATGTCCATTCATCCCATATCATTGAAAAAAATTGAAATATTTCACTGCTTCACACACACTCTTACCGTAGCATTCTGATCACCCAGAGTGGATTTCACTGCCTTCACAATCAGAAACTTTTTCAGTCTTGTCTCGGGCACTGAAAGATAAGGAGAGGTGTCCAGTACTTCTTTGTTCCACACACTCACTTTCCACATTGGAATTAATCCTGGATTTCAAAAGGCCCCATTTAAGAATAGTACCAAGCTTCTCTCATACACAGAATCAGTGGGGAAAACATAGGACCAGACTCTGGTCTCAGTTACACTAGCATAAATCTAAAGTAATTCCATTTCTATAAATAGTGCCGTCATACTGCCATGATGGAAATAATAATAAAAGAATTAGATAGACTGAGGTTAATCTGTGTTTACACAGTATAACAGAACTCAGAATCTAGTCTACAGTGTCTAATACTGACGATTATCGAGTCAGGGGTATTATTTTATTTTTGATTATTGTTACTGTGCTTTAGCCTCAAGTCAACTTCTGTATCTCAAGTTGAAAAATATCTTGGGCTACATTCAGCACTTAGTTGAACCTGTTGATTTCTGTGTGGCCATAGGGGGGTAACTTAGGGCAGCATTTAGCCCCTTAGTGGATACCCAGACCACTGTTGACTGTGTGTTATGGAGATTCTGTGCCCCATTTGCAGAGGCGATGAGTCTGTTACAGCCCTGCCGTGCCTACAAAGCCTTGGTTCTTCAGCTCAATCTATAGTAGCTCATGCTTTTAGCTCTGGATCAGGGCTGGCTTTAGGCCGATTCCTCTGATTCTCCTGAATCGGGCCCCATGTCTGAGAGGGCGCCGCACATAACAGGACCCCGCTCCCAGTGGCCCTTTAAATTTTTACTCACCCAGCAGTGCTCTGGGTCTTTGGCGGTACTTCAGCGGCGGGTCCTGCACTCGCTTTGGGTGTTCGCTGGCACTTTGGCGGTGGGTCCTAAACTCGCCCTAGGTCTTCGGTAGCACGTGAAGGACCCGCTGCTGAAGTTCCACCGAAGACTCAGAGCAAGTGAAGGACCCGCTGCTGAAGTGCAGCCGAAGTCTCAGGGCACCGCCCGGTGAGTACAAGCCCCACAAATCAGGCCCCGCACTTCCTAAAGCCGGCCCTGCCCTGGATGTCCCCAACTCAACGCTCAGCATGTCGGCCAAGAGGGCAGCTGGCACAGTTGCTCCTGTGTTACTTACAGTCAGCACCAACAATAGCTCTGAGCAGATTCAGAGATGCCACACGAACAGCCTCATTCTCAACCTTCAGCTGCGAGCGCAGAAAGGCTATCAGATCCTCCGGAGAAGAACGGGCTGCAAGGCAAGAAATCACGTCCTCACTGACGACAGAACTCTTATTCTTACCATACCTTACAAAGGAAGTTACAAGGAAACCACTGTGTAACTCAGAGTCTCTTCCTCTTACCTAGCTGAACTATACAATAGACCAGCTCTGGGTGATGTTCCAGGCTGAGCGGCTCAGCTTGAGAACAGATCTGTGGGAAGAAGGGAAATGGTCAAAGAAAAACTAATCAGAAGCAATTGAAAAGAAAATGTTCAATTAATTTCTAAGCTTCCACTTCCTACGTGTCCAACTAGAGGTCTGAACCCCAGCTGGATGGTACTGAATGCACAGCAAGAATCAAACACAATGTCCAATACCTTAGATGAGAGAAGCTAAAGTGTTTTGAACAGCAGAGCTCATCGAATCAAGACACAGCCACAGTGTTTACTGTACAACTCTGACTCCCTCTGATAATCGGCTTATGGTAAAATTGCTTTACAAACTGAGTTGGACATTAGCTAAGAAAATGAGACCACTACCTGCTTACTCTTGAGCCTGCAGAAATCAGGAGGGCATGAGCGGTCCCCAGCCTTTACACTATCATTCAATAGATTTTGATTGTTAATATGCTTCAGATCCAAGCAAAACCACCCCTCACCTGGTTGTGCAGAGCACTGCAGATGGCTTGAAACTTCCTCTTAGGGAGAGGGATCTTATATTCACCAGAGACCTCCAAGAGCTGGCTCAGACTCTGCAACAGGGGGTGAAAGTCAGATGGGGGCACACACAGGAGCAACATGTAGTGACTGAAGCAGATTCAGGGGATTCGTGGATTCCAAGGCCGGAACGGATTATTGCCATCATCTAGTCTGACCTCTGGTATAACACAGGCCACAGACCTTGCCCAGAATAATTCCCAGAGCAGAGCTTTTAGAAAAACATCCCAATCTCGATATAAAAACTGTCAGTGAGGGAGAATCTGCCTCGGCCCTTGGTAAATGGTTCTAATGGTTAATTATCTCACCATTAAAAATGGACACTAAATTTCCAGTCTGAATGCGTCTCGTTTCAGTTTCTAGCCATTGGATCAAGTTACACCTTTCTCTGCTAGACTGAAGAGCCCGTTATAAAACATGAGTCCCTCATGTAAGATATTATAGACTGTCATGAAGTCACCCTGTCACAGGACAGGTCCACCCCATCAGGGTGGTACCAGGTTGTGGAGGAAATGAAGTAGATCTCAGGCAGCCCAGCTGGTCTAGTCTCCCTAGCCATCGCAGCAGTCCTGGCTCCTAGGGCAGCATAGCCTAATGGTCGGGATCAGCGCAGCAGCCCTTCGGTGAAGGTTCACGGCCCAACAGCCTGAGTTAGGAGGGCTCCCCTTCTAGGTATGGCAGTGTGGCCTAGTGGCCAGAGTCATTAGAACCACCTTCTGTGGCAGGGAAGTGTTGCCTAGTGACCAGCCCTTCTCCACTGGCTCCTACCTATTTCACAGGTCCCAGCCCAGGGTCCGGTCGTGTCACAGGGGTATCTGCCACCAAATCAGCGAGGATCCTTCCAAAACATGCCAAGTCAAAGCCCAGTGCCTCAACTGGATCAGTGCTTAGTCTACCTAGGGTACTTCCCACTCAGGGATTCTGTGGTCTCTCCTCCATCTCTGGCATTGGGTGGCTCGGGGTCGTGGGTTGCAGCCACAGTCCGGCTGGCCTCTGAATCCTGGAGCACTGGCAGTCTCTCTGCAGGAGCCTGCAATGCACCTCTGCTCCCTTCAGCAGCCATCCCAGACTCAGCCGAGCAGCTCTCTTATATCCTGGTTCCAGCTGAAGCATGCCCAGCAGAGATGAGGGGCCATGGCTGAACCAATGTGGGGTACATAAACCCCATCACACACCCTTTTACTTTCTGTTTGTTAAACTAAATAGATTGAGTTCCTTGATTCTACCACTGTAAGGCAGGATTTCTAATCCTGTAATCACTGTGGCTCTTCTCTCAATATCCTCTCCAATTTATCAACACCCTTTTTGAGTTGTGGGCACTAGAACTGGACACAGTATTCCAACAGGAGTCACACAAGTGCCAGATTTAGAAGTAAAACAACCACTGTACTCCTCCTTGAGATTCCCCTTTTTATGCTTTTCAGCTTTTTTGGCCACAGCATGAGTTCGTGTTCAGCTGATTATTCATCATGACCCCCACAATCTTTTTCAGAGTCACTGCTTCCCAGGACAGCATCCCCCATCATGTATGTATAGCCTACATTCTTTGTGCCTAGATGCTCACATTTACATTCAGCCATATTTAAATGCACCTTTGTTTGCGCCCAGTTTACCAAGTGATCTAGATCTCTCTGAATCTGTCCTCTCCATTTTTTACCACTTCCCAATTTTTATCTCATCTGCCAACTTTATCAGGGACGATTTTATGTCCTCTGCCAGGTTATTGATAAAAAAGCTGAAAATCAAATTCCTTCCTGCATCTAAACACTTTTCTCCTTTGTTGCTTCAAGCTTCCGGAATGTCTCTGATGCCATCTACAGATTTTACTATATTGAAGCAGTTGTGTAGTGCCCTGATGCTATCAAACAAGTCCATGATGCATTGGTTGCCTCCAAATCATGGGTATTTCAACCCCAAAAGTGACCACATACGCTGTACCAGAAAGCTTCAACCAACAGAGACAGTGAGTAAATATCACTACCCAACAAGTTATAGCTGTCTCATGACTTCATTTACAACTGTGTAGCCCCACTGAAGACAGAATATGGCCTCTTACTTCTTGCTCATGTGGTACTCAGGGTAGATGAAATAGAGAAACAAGGGGAGTGAGACAATATCTTTAATTAGATTATCTCACCCACCTTGGCGCTCTAATATCTTGGGACCAACATGGCTACAACAGCACTGCATAGAATGGGAGATGAAATAGACAGGCAATGCTTTTAGACCCATCTAGTTACATAATCCAAAGCAATGACTCGCAAGTCTCCTTAGTATTAATTTTCAACCATTGACAGTTGTCTTGGTACTGACCAGAGACAACATATGGCAGCCCCTACTCTGAGGAGCCTATGAACTAAAAGAGAGATGCAGAGTTGACAGGATGTACTGGGAAATCGCAAGGTGGGAGGATCTTTTTGGAGGGGGGGGTAGGTGTTTTGTTTTCTATCTCCTTATCATCCTCCCCAGGAAACAGAGGATGGTTTTCATAGGAGGCATTTACCTACAAATCTTGTTGCCTGGCTCACCACGTGTACAAACCCAGAGCTTGTGTGGATATTTATTTTCTAACAAGTCACTGTCTAAACCAGGAAACCCCACTGGCAGCAAATTCCTCGTGCAGTTCATACATGCACACACATGGACAGTTACCTTAAGGAGTGGTACCTCACCTTGGTGATGTGAAAAACATGAGCATCCTCCTTATATTGCTCAAGGAGCCATGAGATCAGTTCAAATATCTGATCCTGATACTTCTCTTGGTGTAGCAGGAGACTCATCATGGGACCAAGGGCTTTGATGATAGCCTGCTTCAGCTGCATAGATGAGACACAGAATTTATGTTCCTACGAATTCATTCAATATCATTCAATGGGCACACCTTTTCTACTTCCAGTGAGTGCACCTTCCCTTGTTCCACTGTAGGAATGGGCCTATCTCAATATTTCCCGGTAAAGATCCAGGACTCGTATGGTTGGTTTCAGGATTATATCCTAATGCACCTCACAACTATACCAGGTAAGATATTCCCCAGATTAGTATGCATTCTAGGCCAACTCACCCCTGCTGGAACTCCACTGGAGCTGAATGGAGGAATTAATTTAGGCCACTATCCCGTGTTCATCTGCACGTTAGTGCATAAAACTAGAATCCATGTACACTGCGTACAATTTCCATGTTGTTTGGGTTTTAAATGTTTGGGTTTTAAATGTTTTACATGACATACTGTTCCATCCAAAAGGACCTACCATTAAATGTCATCATCACAATGAGTGCTAGACTCATAAAATTTAACGTTACAATTTCTGCTAATGCTTTAGAAAACTAGCAATTCTCACCTCAGGCTCCTCACAGGTCAGCCAGTTGCTGGTCACATGAGAATATAAGGGAAGAAATCGATAGCAGAATTGCGATGCACTCATTCTGGGGAATGAGCACTTTTCCCAGTTACTCAAATAGAAATTTACTGCCCTTGAGCATTCTTCCAGAACTGCATGGACGGAGAGAAGACAGGCAATGTGAAAAGGACATATTAGTAATGAGGAGAATTTGCTTTATCAGTGAACACACCCAGGCCTAAAGTTTACTACAATTCCATGGCAGCTACTGCTTAGTTCAGGACTAGATGCTGAAATCCCACATCAATTTTGAGCTATTTCGCTTCCCACCGTTCCGTGTCTTGTTTCTCAAAAGGCTTTTTAATTTGCAGATCTCTCAATCTTATTTCAATTACCATCATTTGAAGACAAATTTTTTCTCCCTTCCTTGTTACCTCTTAATTAGAGTTGGTTGAAAAAGCAGTTTAAATTCAGCTCTGCTCTGCATGACTCGTGTCCTCTGCAGTTACTCTTTATTTAACCCTAACACTGGATGATTTCATCCTGAGTTACAGTTTGTCTGAAAGATGTTGAGTGCCCCTAACAGCCATTGGCTTTACTGGGATTTGAAGGTAGTGGGGAGCACTTTGCCCTAAAGGTAGGTGTCTCTAGTGTCCTTGCTAAGAAGAATTAGGGCCCAATCCTGTTCTCTATGAATTTGATGGCAAAATTCCCATTTACCTCAAAGGCACAGGATTAACCCTTTACTGAGCATCACCCGAAAAGCAAAGAAAGAGAGAAGTGGAGAGGAAGAGAAGACAGAGAAAGAGGGTGAAAGGAGTTTCTTTATCATCATCTAAGGGGAGAGAATGGGTGAAGAAGTTGGAAATGGGATTTTTAAATGTACAGTATTGAAATCTGCTCCCTTCACCTCCTCCCCCAGGAGATTGCTGGCAGATGAGCAGCTTCAGTCTTTGTGTCTCTTTATTTTAAATTATATCCATGAGTCATAAAGGGCCTGAATTTACAAATGCTCAGCGCCTCCTGCAAAGTACGGAGCACTCTCAGCTTCACCGAGTGCCACGGGAGCCCAGGAACACAGCACCTGGTGCAATGCAGGGCAGGGAGCACAGTTCAGGGCCTGTTGCAAACTTGGTCAGTCACTTCAATCTGTACCAAGACCCCCTCAATATCCATTCTGGGCACCTATAGCAAGTTCTGGCACTTACCACCACAAAATGCTTGTCTCATCCTGCCGCCCTTGACTAACTTCCGCATGTAGGACATGAACAGCAGGGTCAGGACCATAAAACGGATACACTTAAGCGCTGCGGAGGAAGGCCAGAAGAGAAGGAAGACAGATAATCGGCTGCTCTCCACCTTCTTAGAACACACTTAGAAACACTGTGGGGCAGGATGCTAGGGGCTCCTGGGCCATTTTGCGCTGCATAAGCAGAGCAGAATGGCTTCAAAGCAGCCATTGAAAGCCAGTGGGGGATTCACCCTGAAGAGGGGAATCCTCCACCAGTGCACAGCTGTGCCCGATGCCCAACTCACTCTCAGCGTAAGGGCAGAGAGAACTGGGGCGGGATGGGAAGTGGGGTGGAGAAGAGCTCCACTAGACCTGATCTTCCACTCATTCCCATCCCTGAGGAACTTCAGTTGGGGGCAGAAGTTAGAGCTTTCACCGCCGTCTGGATAGCTCATGATCTGGAAGCCAGAACTAGCAAGAGCAGTTAATCCGGGGTCTCTCCACATACACACGCACGCACACACTCAAGCAGAGCTCTGTTTAGCTGCAACATTTTTAGGTAGAGAGAGTAATCCCCTGTCCTTAAATGAAAGACGATAACTTTGAAACAAAAGATGGACGTTACCATACCATAGGCTGATAACAGGTTGCGCAGCGTAACTAAAATAAATTCTTCAGGCAGC
Organism: Gopherus flavomarginatus; assembly: GCF_025201925.1. NCBI lineage: Eukaryota > Metazoa > Chordata > Testudines > Testudinidae > Gopherus > Gopherus flavomarginatus. The sequence continues at coordinate 6,416,408 of NC_066632.1, read as the reverse complement.
TGCGGTGGTTCCAGATGACAGTGCAGCTCAACCATCACATTAGTAAAATAGCAGCGAGCCAGCGTCACTAAGGTGTTACTAGCTGCCACTTTAAGTTCATTTGTTACTTGCTAAAAAAAAAAAGAGAGAGAGAGTGAGAGAGACTGAGGTGACTGAAGCCGGTTGCACTAGCCAGAGTTGTTTAGATGAGTCAAGTCCTTATTTCTGTGCATAAGTTGTGAATGAACCCAGCCAACTTTCTGTGGATAGACTCATTAGTCATAAATATTCATTGAATCAAAACAATCTTCAGCCTTTGAGTTGCTTGCAAGCTGCTTAGTTAGACTATTCATTATTAGCTCCTTGTGGTGGATGACTGGTCACCATAGTCACATGATATTTTGCCCCACCCTTCCCTAAGGAGGTAGTAAGACACAGACTGGGCAGCTTCAAAGATATTCAGAGAGCTTTCCTGGAATAAACTGTCCCCCAAAAGGAGACTGACTTCCTTTGGAACAAGAGAGAGATTTTTCCATGGGTTTTCCTGCTGGCAAACTAGATTCTAAATCCAATGCTGCTGCTTTTGGAGATAGCTCAGATTCTGTCTGTCTTAGGGTTTTATACTGCCACTTATCGCTATAGTATCAGAGCGCCTCCCACATAACATCAGTATCAAAAATGAAATCCCTAGTAGACTATGGGAAAGACGTGCTCATGAAGAAACCATAGGCCTGTCTCTGTGTCTGATATCATGCATCTCGGGTCCTGATCCTGCAAAGCACTTAAGCACATGTGTAACTTTCACATGTGAGTTTTTCCATCTTATGCATGTGCACAAGTGCTGTCTAGGAACTGGGCTTTGCTGTGGAGGAAGGTGTGGGCTTCTAGCAGAAGAATACATTTTCATTTCAGTATACAGTTTACCCCCCTACCCCCTCCAAAAAAAGAGTTTTAATTAGTTAAAGCTTTGGATCCTTTGATTAGTAGCTCAGGAGAATTAACTTACCTGACTCTCTCTCATCTGGTCAAAGGCTAGGGTTATTATTTTGTTCACTAGCCTTCTCTCTAGGCCCCCGGTGTCCTGCTGTAATACCTTCTCCAGGACATAGTAAATGTCTACTCTGTTTTGCTGGGGACAAACCAGAAAAGAGAACAAACAATTGGGAAAAGTTTTTCTTGATGACCATACAGTAATTGGACAAATAAGCCCCTGCCCTAAAGAGCTTCCAATCCAAACATGAAATGATTAGCCCAAGTCTTATCATAACAGAGCAGGTCCGTGGCCAGGAAGAGAATCCATGTCTCCTGAGTCATTATCCAGAGTTCTATCCACTAGGCCACACTGACTCCTCAGCCAGCATTCTCACACAACTAATCCATTGGCTTAATTGGTGTAAAATACGCCATGCCCTTCACAATCACCGCATTTAGCAGCACTTCAGAAGCAGCCGAACAATTTACATGTTTTAATCTTTCTGCAGAGAAAAAAGCCAGAAGAAGCCTCCTTCACTGCCCCCTTATCCAGTTTCATTTATTGAAAACAAACAATAAAAATGAGCACCTTGCCCTTGCTCTAACCACTCCAGACAGAATTGGTAAATGTGTAATTACAAAATACCCAACTCCCACAGTAAGTCCTCAACAGCTCCTAGGGGAAATTAGCCCAGCAGTTAGATCTACATTGACAGTCGCACAGTTGAAGGTGTCTTTTATGAGGCCCATCAGTGTAGAAATTCACAGATGATACTAAATATTGGGGGAGTTTAGTATCAGCTGAGACGGAAAAAAATAAAGAGGGACACAGAGAAATTAAAAATCTGATCAGAGAACAAGATTCCTTTCAGAAAACTGCAAACTAGCACATCTGGAAAGGACGTAGAAGTAACTGACATAATGGGAGGGAGAAAAGTGGGAAGCAACGAGTGCCCTGGGGGTGACAGTGAAAAACAAAGTCAACGTTTGTTTTTCAACGTATGCAAGGTGTGATGGCTACCACAAAGAGCCATGTGGGTTGGGTCTTTTTCACACAGGGATCATGGCACTGTTGGTGTCACTAGGCATAAATCTAGGTAGCTCGGGAGGGTGGAAGATCACAAGTGCCAATGAAGCCCTCCTGCTCAGGCCTCAATGAACCATTGTTCCTCCATGTTAAACACTTTGTGTAACCTAGTGTAACTTAATGTACTAATAGCTGCAAAAATGTAGTGTTAGCAGTTAGTTTTTGGTTGTAATAGTCAGTTTTCTGCTGTAATACAGGCTAAAGCATGCTCAAGGCCATTTTAAGATACTGTATACATGTCTCAGCAGCAGAGAAGGGGGGAGGAAGGGGGAAGACAAAAGATTGAGTGAGAAAAGATACTGCAGCTGGACGGGAAAGGAGGGGGGAGTGAGAGATCAGCTAGTAGCAAGAAAAAGTTTTGTAGTAAACAACTGGGATATAAAAGGAAGAAACTGCTTGTTTTAGGTATGCAGGATTTGAGATTGCATTCTCCCTCGCACCTTATTTGAGCTCAAATAAACTTCTGTTTTGCTTCTCCACCCTGGTGTGTTCATTGGTGCTACGCACTCCGGGCCACGAACCGCTGTTGCTTAGCCTCTGGCACTTTGTGCCGGCAACAGTTCTTGGCATCCCTGGGTGGGCTCGGGGCTAAAATTAGTCTTGCCTGGATCCCTCCTGGTGGTCAACGGATCGTGGCGACGACCGACGCCCAGTGCACACCGGTGACTTCACCGGGGGCCTCGGCGGAGATGCGGTGTGAGCAACCCCCGAGGGCACAACCGTGCAACGCGCTCAAATAGTGGAGAAGCAGTTGTGGGCGATGGTGTGGAACCGGTCCCGGGCGACGGTGAGGAACCGGTCCCTTGGATAAGGTAGGAACAGTCCGGTTGTCTGGACTTTCTGTTAGGACCTGGAGACGCCCAGTGTCTTCCTGCGGCATGGGGCAGGGACAGAGCAAGGTGGGGAAGGCACGGTGTACCCACCCTAGAATGCACTCTAGAAAACTGGAAGGTGTTTGGATCGGATCCGATGACCAAAAGTAGGTTACAAAGGTTTTGTACAGTAGACTGGCCTCAGTACAAATTAGAGGGTCAGAAAAGGTGGCCACCTGAAGGATCAGTAAATTACAGTACGATCCTCCAATTACTCCTGTTTTGTCAGTGAACGGGTAGCTTCTGAAGCTGTTTGTATGGAGAGCTCTTGTGTAAAAAAAAAAAAGAAAAAAGAAAAAAAAATCCTCCACCATAGCTCTTGTTCTTCCCCCTGTCTGGCGGAGTGCAAGGATTCAAAAGCAGGTTAGGGATAGTGGAGGGAGAAAGGAGGGACCTGTCTAGAAAGGAGACTCTATGTCCTAGTGCACTCTCTCCCTGTTGTAGCTAAAAAGCAAGATCAGATGCAGAATGGTACTGGGGGCCAGTGTGAATGACCGGAAGACGCCCAGAGTACCCTGTGAAGCAAAAGCTCGTGACCAGGACTACTCTAACGCAAGCCCGGTAACTAGTGGATCTTTAGGAGCTCCGACCCATGGTGGGCTGACTCGTCCTGGCATCGTCCGGTGAGGAAGCTACCTGGGTCTAGGAGTGTGTGAACCCATCTTCCCTCCCCCTTTCCTTTCCGTGTGGGCTGCTGACAGTCTGATCATCTCACTGGATGCAATCAGAGTAAGCGGCGCCGTCTCCCAGAGACTAGCCAATGCTCTTTGCTGAAGGGAGGCGTAGGAGGGTCATAGCCATCCTCGTTAGCCTCTCCTGTGTGAGTACCCTGTAGGGGAAAATCCTTAGTTTATGAGCCGCTAGCGCGGACAGGACCTCCCTGTGTGTGTAAGTGGAAAATGGGTGGGGGGACAGTCTAAACATTCCACCTCACCCCCTAAAGGTACCCCAGCATATTACATGTACGTATATTATGCTTCATCAACCTGCCGGTATTTAGAGAATTGGAATATTTACACGCGTGAAAATCCATCTAAACAATGCCCACTAGAAGGTACTTCAATCTAGATAAGATCATACATCTAAGAGGAGCGTTTAATCACCAAAAAGCCCTAACACAGCGTGAGCAAATTTGTCTATTGAGGAAAGGAATGGGTTAATGTGAAATTCATCTTGGTCCAGGGATAAAAAGAAAGTTGCTCTGCGTTCAAGGTCAAGAATCAACGCAGACTATGCTAAGTACAAAGAAAAACTGCTTTCGGCCCCAGCCGGCTGTGGAAAAAGGAAAATTGACAGAGGCGAACCAAAGGCAATATAAGTTACAGAACTGAGATTACATTTGCAAAGCTTAACTGTCCAGTAAGATCCAACAGTGTGCCTTTGTGACCCCGGAGCCAGTGTGGCTTGGTGACACCAAAGCAGCCACAGGCAGCCGACCTGGACTGGAATCTCTGAAAGAGACGCCGCAGGAGATTCCAGGGTGTAAAAGAACAGCCCTCCCAAGAGTGGAAGCATGTTGGAAATTCTGGACAAGCTGTATATAGGATAATCTCCTGTCCACCTCTCCCCCTTCTCTGAACATTATATACAGAAGTGGCCAGTCTGGACGTACGTGTGCGAGTATGAAAAAGGGGCTTAGGGCTTGGGGCATTAATGTTTTCCTGAGTGATGTGGGAATGTTCCCAACACTCTCTCTTGTTGTTCTATTATTTTATTAATGGAGCTTTAAAAATTCAGTTATATGGTGTGTTTTCTTTATCTTCCCTCAACGATCCTGTCGTGTCAGCCTGATCACCTGACACAAGGGACAGATTGGTAACAGAAATTTGTCACAGTTTGGTGAGTGATTAAAAAGGGGGAAGCCCTGCAGAATTTACACCATCTATTTGTTTTACCCTTGTTATTTCATGTTTGCTTTGCTTGGTACTGTTGGTGTTATATGTTGAGAACTGCATGAGTAAAAGTGAGCCCTGATAGGATAAGGAAACGCTATCTGGTTTTGGTTCTGTTCTATTTAACCGGTTACTGTTGTTTTTCTGCTCTGTTCATTTGGACGTTAGGAGTGTGGATGGAACTGAACCTCTCGTTCGTAATTCCTCGGAGTGGAAGCCATGCATGCAAGGAAGCTCTGAGGTTGAATTGAGATCCTTCTGTCCCGTCCCCTGTAGCGGTCAGTGTATAGAAGTTGGAAAACCTGGCTTAGACTGTAATTTCCTCTGCTCTGTGTAATTCTCTTTTCTGTTTAAGTGTCAGCAGACAGATGGATGGGTCTCTGAGTAAACCCTCTAAAGGGGTTTGGATTATATGTTAAGTAAATGGTCTTTGCCCAATGGGCCATGTGTTTTTGTCCAGGTGACAAGCCTCACGAGGGAGGACTCGGGTAGTTTTGTGAGTAAGAATGTTTAAGGGAAGAGACCAGGAGGGGTGGGGGCTAGTTGAGAAGCCCACCCTCCTAGCTAAACTGGTAGTGGAACAAGTTGGTGCCCATGGAAGAGACGGTTCAGCAAGAAAAGCAGGATCGGGCCCAGGTGGGCAGGCAACAGACAGAGAGATTGGAAAACAGATTGGAAAACTTTGAGGGTGTAGTGGAAAGAAGGAGTCAGTAAGTGTAAGCATGGGGATTTCAAATACCTAGGACTTACTTGGAATGGTGATTTGAGTTAATAAAAGTAGCTGTTGGGAGACAAGCAAGTGATTTAAGGGAGAGTGAGAAGTTAACTCTGTAGTTGCTGGAGGGAAAAGCTGTTAAACTTTGTAAAAATGCTAAGGAAGAAAGTTCTTGGTGTCTGTGGAATGTTTGTAAATAAATTCAGGCAAAGAAATTATTGGATTGCAATCATTTGATTTGGCTATGAACAATTTAGCTGAATTAGCTGAAGAATGTATACAGTGTTATGTAATTGAAAACCTGGGCTGCCTATGAAACAAATATAAGAAAATATGGGGTAATTCCTCTGTTTTGCCTGAAGTCAACAAGGGTATTTGTATATATTAAGCAATGATTGTCTTCCCAGAAGGGGTAGACTTCTGTTTTTTTTGTCTTTCAGATAATCAGAGAAAACTGATGCCAGCTGAACAGCATTCAACGTACCATGCATTTACTGGCACAAAGGGAATTGTGTTTTGTGTTCTGTCTTGTGGTGTTTGTCTCGTGGCCGGAGTTGTTGTGTTTGGTGTTTTCATCGGATGGTCTGGTTTGGAATCAGGAGAATGTGATATACTAAAGTCTAATACATTTCCTTAAGTAAGAAAAGGAATCTTCATTGGCCAAATCTTTTAATTAAAAATTGTTATTAAAATTTGCATACCAACAGTCTTTGGAAGCAAAGACATGAAAAGTTAACCCACTCCCCATATTGTACATGGGATCCTTCTGGCTACCTCAGATTTCTAGCCAGAGGGCTGGGGATGGTGGGAAGCTATTGGACTAGAGGTTGTATTGAGTGAACTCCTCAAAGTGGGTGTGCTTGTTCTAGCTTGTTGCTCCAAAGTTCTGTAATAAAGTTATTTTAGTGGAAGGGTATATGTGGCATACATTGAATAATAAGACTGATGTACTGTATGATGGCAATGTTTATGTGTTCGTTGTTGGGAAAAAGGTGTATGAGTAAAGAGTGGAAGATTCCTTTGTAGGTTAAAAGAAGCCAAAAAGGAAAGAAGAACAAAGAACAGAATAAGTTCACTGGAAAAAGAAAAAATAGCAAGCTCAGGCTATAGATAGGACACTGACTCCATTCACAGTCAAGACTTGGCTAACAACCAGGAAAAGGAGGGCTTGAATTTGCCCATGCAGCTATAAGGTTTGCAAAACACTGCTAGGCACTAATGAAATGTGTTAGGTTTCTTTTCTCACAGGTAAAGAAGCGCTACCCAAAGACCCTAGCAGCCCTACCACTCCTTGGAACCAGGAAACTGGATTGATGTAAAGGTCCACCAATGAAAGACTGCTTTGGCTCCATGCTGGAAAGGCCCTTATTAAGTCCTGCTGACTATCAACACAGCTGTGAAGTGCCAAAGACTGACTGCATGGACCCAAGATTCTCACTGCAAAAAGACCCCTCCACCTCGGGAGAATTCTCTTACTGAAGATTAGCCTATTTCTCCTTCTAGCTCCACTGTGCCTTCTGGACAGCAGGGAAAAAGTACAAGGTGAAGTGCTAGTAACCTCTCCCTTGTCCACTGACAGATCTACTGTGCCTTTGCATTTTTCTAGAAAAAGCAAAACTATTACAGGGTGATGTGCTGGTAACCTCTCCCCTGTAGGATGCTGCACCATGACTGTTTTGAGAAAGAAGGAACACTCACTCCACTGAAATGGCCAAAGTCCAGGAATTCCTGACTAGAAAGAACATTAAGAACTGACCCTGGTAAAGAAACAAAGAATTATACACTGGCGGGAAGACATTTGTGGGACCCATGCTTGGGAATGTGGTATTGTTAGGATTTTGGAGTTTATTCTACAGGCTGCGTCCTGTGTTCTGGATAAATCCTTCAGCATGTATTGCTCTCTCTAATTAGATTTTACATAAAAAGTACCCGAAGAGTTTGTTCTGCCACTAAAAATTTTACCCGTATTGAAACCATTCCAGTGACTAATAATGTAACCCCCTCCTATGCTATTAATGTTGATGCCTTTTGAAAGTGCCTGAGAATAGTTAAATAACAGATGTAATACAGTACTACACCAAGGAAAGATGGTATTGAATATCACTGAGGCTGGGAAGGCATTGCAGTGGGATCTAGTATGTTTAGGAATTCAGGATTTCCTGAATGACCAGCTGATGGCCATTCGGAGTGATCTTGAGGACCAGACTTGGCCCACTGCCCTTACAGATGCATCAGGAATACCATCTGATCTGTGATCATGGAGACATACGTGGACACTTTCTCAGTGGAAGTGTGGCTTCACAGGGCGGGGTGTGCGCCCTTATAGGGGATGAATGCTGTACTTCTGTCCTAGAAAACACACAGGATATTAACAAGCACATCCTGTCAGCCAAACAGGCTTTTGAACAGTGGAAGGCCTAAAAAGGGGAACCCACTATTTCTGATTCCCTCTGGGGCTGGTTACCCAACCTGAGGGAACTAGGGGAAGGCATTGTTCGCCTCCTGCTCACTGGTGTGGTGTTGTGTATCGTTACTCTTCTCTTGCTTGCTTGCTGTAAAGCACTCCAGCTCCCTAGAGCTTAATCGCATGTTATCCTTTGGATGTGAGAACACTCAGCCAAAAGTTTGTTGAGTATTCTCAAAGGAGGGAGTTGTTGGTGTCACTAGGCATAAATCTAGATAGCTCGGGAGGGTGGAAGATCACGAGTGCCGATGAAGCCCTCCTGCTCAGGCCTCAATGAACCATTGTTCCTCCATGTTAAACACTTTGTGTAACCTAGTGTAACCTAATGTACTAATAGCTGCAAAAATGTAGTGTTAGCAGTTAGTTTTCGGCAACAGCACAAAGCAGGAAGACACCAGTTCCTCTCTGTTCATCTGAGGTGTGACTACATCTGGATTATTGCATTTTCTAGCACCACATTCCCAGAGAGATCAACAAATTGGAAGTAATTCATTTGAGAGCAAAAAAGAATGCACGGAGGTGGCAGAATTGACTTCTGAATAGAGCCCTGCAACCTGACTACAGGCGTCAGGGTCAGGTTGGATGAAAAAACACCTGACTCTCTTGGGCTCAGGTCAGGTCAGTTCTCCTCCATTAGCCCATGGGATCGGCACAGCAGGGGGCAGTGTCAGAGGATCAAGCCATTGCTGCACATTACTGCCGCTGCGCCGGCCCCATGAGCAGGATGCAGTGGCAGTATCCGGTTTGGGGGGAAGGGTTGGGACCAGGATGGGAAATGATTCAACCCTCTCAGGGTGAGGTTAGTGGACTTGGGGCCAGTTCACGTTGGGCTTAAAAATTGGGCCCGAGCAGACCTCTACTTCCGAAGACAGACTGACAGAGCTGTCTATGGCCGATGCGGCCAAGGGATGACTGTGAGGGAGACATGATAATACCATCCACCTATCTGAAGGGTGTGAACACCAAGGAAGGAGAGGAATTTTTTAGTATAATACATTTAGGTAAAAGTAGAAGTAATGGGATTAAACTAAAAGAAGACATACAATTTAGACTTTAATAAAAAGAAAAAATGCCCCACCTGGGAGACAGGTCTATAAGGTTATGACACAGTCTTCCTAGGAAAACAGTGGAAGCTCAGTCATTAGGGGCTTTTTAAAATTAGTTTGGCCAAAACAGTGGAAAATGGCTGCTGGGAATGCTCCTGCGTTAGCAGGGAAATGGACTGGATGATCCAATAGGTCTTTTCCAGCTCTGTCTCCTGTGAGTCTGTAAACCTATGTGACCTGCATGCCAAGGTCATAAAGCCCTTTGGAATGTTCAAAGCCAATCAGATCTCTTGATTGGCTAAACATTCCAGTGGTGCTGCTTGAAAAGGGATGCTTCTGCAAACTGCAATCAGAACACACAGCTCCACTGGGGAGAAGCTCCTTCCATTAATTTTTAAATGTAAGGAGGATTTTTTTAATTGAAAATTGTCACTGATAATTTATGAATACATAAGCTCTATGTACTTCAAGTAGCTCTGGATTATGCAACAATTTTATTATTTAAAACCAAAAGAGATTCATAATTAATCGAGTAATTAAAATAATTAAAGTACTAGGAGGCCAAGACAAGCAGTTCAGTTCTGCTCATAAGGGCTAGTGGGGGAGGACAGATTGGGGGAGGGGCTGAATGGGAGTGGAGATACAGGGTTACAGGGGGAGGGAGGTTCAGAGTCACATAGTGATGGGGGAGGAGGTGCAGAGCTACACAGGGACAGGGGGTGGTTGGATGGAGGCACAGAGACACATGGGGATGGGGGAGTGGGTGTCTGAGTGGGGGTGGAAGGACACATGTGGACAAGGGGTACAAGGACCCATGGGGGTGCAGGAACACATGGAGACAGGGGCAGATGTGCCTTCCTGAATGGGAGAGGTTAGGGGTCAGCCAGGGTTTGCATGGGGGGAGCTCCCTAACAATTCCTCCCCACCCCTCCCAAAAAAACTGTTCCATATGTTTCCCATCCATACCCAGCAACCCTCCAAGTTCACACCCAGGCTCCTTCCCAGCAATTTACTTCCCCCTCCTTCAGCTCCTCCATGACCCCTGACTCCACCAAGCCTTTGCACTGTGGCTGAGGGGTGCCAGAAATACGGTTCTGTAGTGAGTTGAAATGAATTGTTACTTAGAGTTCTGTATTAATATGGATAGTAAGGAATCTATTTGTCAAAAAACATTTCCTGAATCTTTTTTGTTGTCTGTATTGATACAGACATACTTGCTAACTGGGATTTAGAAATAAAAAAGCAAATCTACTTTGAACTGGTGCAATTATATTGTATATTTCCAGAAATGTTAAAATACTGTGTGCATCATTTTTATTTTTTTTGTAACAGAATTCCCCTAGTAGAAAATATAGAGAGAAGGTCCCTTCAGTGCTATAATCTCAATAATATGTCATCATAAGAAAGGAGTGTTGGCTAGGAATAAGAGCAGGGACTCAGTTCACTTGGGTTTTAGTCACATTCTTTTACTAACTTGCTAAGTGGTGTTGAGCAAGTAACTTAATTCCCTGTGACACAAACCATCTGTAAATGGGGATCATGCCGACCATTCTCACAGGGTGATGTGAGTCTTCATTCATTAGTATTAGGTAAGTGCTTTGAAATTTTTGGATGAAGATGCTAAAGAAGGGCAAAGTATTATTAAAAGAGATTACTGCAGGTCCTATAGTGTACTTCTACTATATGCAACCCATGTACTCCACTGTGTGTAAAAGGACAATGCTCTCTTTACAGAGCATTATATCATCCTGATCTGCAATAACAACATTTTGCATGATGAGTTCATGCCTGAGGACAGAAGGGTGAATATTGATTATGCCTATGGTGTGCCAGGCCACTTTCTATAGTGAATTACCCCCATGAAGTCAGGCAGAATTTGGTGTGGACACATGGAAAGCAGATTTAATTTCATGAAACTACCCTACCTCATCCTGTTGTAGTTTTTCTAGCAGAACGGTAACAACGATAGCCAGCTTGGTCTCAGCTATACAGGCAATCCTGAGGGCAATTTTGTCCTTATCTTGGTCATCCATATGTACCAAGAGGGAAACAATCTCATTATAAACATCTGAAATTAAATAAAAAGATTCAGCTGGTTACCACTGATAGTAGAAATTGGTGTTGGCCTCTTTAATTCATTATCTAGTAAAGATTCTGCAGGTGTCCAAACACTGTGAGGAGTGAGTAGTAGATCTGGGAATCATGTAAATCCTCTTCCTTCCTCCTGATGACCAGGTTTGTTTGCTGAAGGACCCAGTGTGTTGGGGGGGGGGGAAATCATAATGAAGAAAATTTACTCCTTTCAAGTAGATCCCCATGTAAAATAATCTTCCTTTCCCTCTTTACTATCAATTTATGAGGTTTGATAGCATACAGAATAATAATTTATGGCCCAAATTTTCAAAACTGGGTGCCTAAACTTCAGCTCCTAAATCCATATTAAGGCACCTATGCCCTGAATCAGCATCTTAGTCACATGCTTAACTCTAAGCCAACAAAGAGACCTAAAGTTAAGCACAGGTTTAAGAGTTTTGCTTAGTCAGGGCCTTGTTTTCAAAAATCCTGAGCACCCAGATGTCCTACTGGCTATGCTGGGAACTTGTGGGGGCTCAGTATCTCTTGAAAATCAGGCCACTTTTTTAGACCTCACTATGAATTTAGAAGCCTAACTTTAGGCCCCCTGTTTTGAAGAAAGCCTTTCATCTTATTTCATGGCAGTTTAAATGCTTGCAGAGAAAACTCATGGAACAGAGTACATCCAGTTGCCTGTAGAGGTCATAAAGGAATTTTTCCCCATGCACAATTGGCTAGGTGTATGCTGTGAGTGGGGTGGGGTAGTTCTCTCCAACCTTCATCTGAAGCATCAGGGATTGACCATTGCAAGAGATGGGACACCTGGTAGGGTGGACCAGTGCTCCAAGATGGGTCAGAGAATCTGTTTTCTTAGATGTCCTGCTCATATGCTCAGGGTCCAACTGATCTCCAGAGTTGTGAGTGGGAAGGAATTTTCCCCTACTCAGATTGGCAGGGACCTTTGGGTGGGAGGATGGGGTACTGATCACCTGCTAGGATCATCTGGGTATATCTGACCTAATCAACTCTCTACCATTGCAAGGGCCTCAGGCATTGGTGGAACCTCAGTCTCTCCTGTCATCTGCCTATGGCACGCAACAGTTTAGTCTCCTAAAGACTGAAATGTTTTAGTCCAAGACAAGTTTTTGGGTTCAGTGTAGGGTTGCTAGGTCAAATTTAATGGTTTGTGAAATACAGGAAGTCAGACTAGATGATCTAATGGTCCCTTCTGGCCTTAAACTCTATAAAACTATGAAATAGCTGATGTATTAAAAAAATCAGGATTTTATCTCCCATGTATCTCTTAGCTGTGGGCAGAAATTCTCCAGGAGCCTTAAGATTTAAAAAGAAATCTGAAATGCCATATGTATCTGTCTCCATTGTAACAGCATTCCAAAGCATGAAGGAGGAACTAACAAGATTTCCCCTTCCCAGGAAAGGCTGCTTGACGTTAGGTGATTGCCCATCCTTTATGCAAATTGCATCCGTCAGTTCTAACACCCAGATGCAAACTGAATCCTAACTGTAACCTACACTGCCCACCTAGTTGCAGTAGTGATAGTGTGGGATTAGGCGCTCTAGTGTTGCTAAGAAATGTGACCCCATGCTTTCTTATCCTGCATTTAAGATATTAACAGAGCTTCATTTAGACAGCCAGAGGAGAAGCCCTTCTGCATTTTTTGTTCTAATTTCCCCCATCTCTGATGGATTCCACAGTTAGATCTTGGCTCCGTGGATGCAGAAGACACAAAATGAGGACCTATAATAAACATAAACACCTGGGACAAAAGAAGGAAGACCTCCTCCATAACATTCAATAGAAACTCAGATTCTCAGGAAAGTTTCCAGGTCCAGAGGCTGTAGGCCAACTCCTCAACTGGTGTAAATCAACACAGCTACAAGGAAGACAACAGAGCGACACTGGTTTACAGCAGCTGAGGTTCTGGTCATATAAACAGAGAACATTACAGCTAATCTATCTGTATGCCTGTGCTTTCTGAATGTGTGTGTGAATATAGAATGGATACAGAAAATACAATGCTGACCCTTACCTCTGTCAGTTACCTCCTGCTGACTCACAAATTTACTCATGTTTGAATCTTTCCTCAACACTTCCTCCAGACAGTCCTTTCTCCACAGAGCTCCCGTACTGATAGGCAGTTGGCCTCTCGGTCTGTCATGGCCAGGACAGCCAGTGCAGATTATGCAAGCACTATTATGACGTCAGTGTGACTGTAGCATACCACACAATCTGCAGCTCACCAGGTATGTGCTGTAATTACATGGACAAGATCCTCAAAGGTATTTAGGCTCCTAACTCGCACTCAAATCAGTAGCTGTTAGGAACCTAAATACATTTCAATATCTGGGCCCGTACATGTAAGCAGTCCAATAGGTGGCTACATTTGCTCCAGTGTAGAATTTCTCATTCTCTCTATATCATTTTGAATTTTGGTTTAGTCCTTCTCTCTGTTTGCCACACTTTCCAATATTGGTTTTATCTGAAAAACTGCTCCTGGTTGAATTTATATAAAATAAAAGCACCAAAGAAAGAAAGAGAAGAAACTGCCTTGGAGAATGCACAGTGACCCTTGAGTGTGGTTAGTTGGTTTCCTTTGCTTTTTAATTTGCTTGATCAAAAAGCCTGATGAAACCTTATTGAACTGTATTACAAATATTGATTTTATGTTGTTTTACAATGAATTGAAATTTATACTTAATTTCCATGTCCTGCCAAACAAATCAACTAAATTAATTTTTATTGTGTTTAATATAGTGTGGTGTCATATGTATGGCCATATGTAGAGCCAACTCTTGATTTTGGAAGTGATGCTGCCTTTAAAGCATTCAGAATGATGACACTCTTTGCAGTAAACCATATGGAAAAAGAATTCCAATTACATTTGTCCCTTGCTATGATTTTCAGGTCATTAAAAAACTTCTGATGGAGCCATATTGGCCTCTTACTATTCTTCCTATCTTTCCTTTGCATTGGTGGTTGTCCTTTAATATCGTCTCCTTGAGAAACTGCCAGCTTTCCTGAACTCCTTTATGCCTTCGATATTTTCCACATGGGTGGCTACCTACCAATTCTCTGAGTATGTTAAAGTCTGTTTTTTGTAGTCCTTCTTCTATCATTCTCACTCCTTCCTTTCCTTAGAATCATGAAGTCTATCATTCATGATCACTTTCACCCAAATCACCTTCACCTTCACAACCAGCTCCTCCCTGTTGGTCAGAATCAAGTCTAAAATGGCTGTCCCCCTGGTTACTTCCTCCATTTTCTGAAACAAAGCATTGTCCTCAGTACATTTCTGGAACTTACTGGATAATTTTGTGTTTTGCCATATTCCTTTTTCAACAGATGTCTGGGTAGGTAAAGTCTCCCATTATTAACAGAAATATCCAAAACACAAATCCTGATATTTGTTCTAGAAATGCCTTATCTCCCTCCTCTTCCTGATTTGGTGGTCTGTAATAGACCCCTACCAGGACATCACCCCTGTTTTTTCCCTCTTTTATCTTTACTCAGAGACTTTCAACTGGTCTGCTTCTCACCTCCTTCTGGACCTCAGAACAAGTGTACAATGCAATACTTCCTTTCTTTTTTTCCTGCCTGTCCTTCCTGACCAAGCTATAGCCCTCTACACCAATATTCCAGTCATGAGATTTAGTCCATCGAATATCTGTGATGCCAGTTAAGCTCAGTTATGACTGATGTACTAAAACTCCCAGTTCTTACTATTTATTCCCCATTATTATTACTCCTTGCATTTGTGTTTAGACATCTAAGATGTTAAGCAGATGCCTCCATGGATTTCCCTCTTGTTTCTCCTATAATTCTACTGCAATTTTCCACATCTACTTCTCCCCAATAATCTAGTCCGCTATTAAGATTACCTTTTTTCATCTGCTGCCTTTTTTCACCTGCCCCCTCTGAACTTAGTTTTAAGCTCTTCTCATAAGGTTGGTGAGCCAGTGCATGACGATGTTCTTCTCCTTCTTGACAGACAGACCCCATCTCTTCCCAGCAAACCTCCTTCCTGCAATAGCAGACCATGCTAGAGGAAGTCGAACCCTCCCATAGACCCATCTTCATAACCTTATTATGTGGACACACCTACCACCGAGTGTGTATTGAGCAGAAAGAACGAGGGGACTGAGTTAAACGCAGATGTCAAGTTCCATTTTCAGTGACTAATCTCTTAAACCAGTGGGGATGGCCACGGAACAAAAGTATTTCTGTAGATCAGCATGTGATTATTTGTATTGCATAATTACAATAGGCCCTCAGAGTGATATTTCATATTTCTAGTTTCAGATACAAGAGTGATACATTTATACAAATAGGATGACCACACTCAGTAGATTATACGCTTTGTAATGATACCTTACAAGAGACCTTTTTCATGAAGCATATTCCAGTTACATTATATATTTTTATAAAATCATATAGAGTGCAATGTCACAGCACCACATTCGCACCAGCCCCTAGGGCTGGGGCCAACACAGTGATCAGATCCCCCAAGCCCACAGCTTGGGCTGACACGTACAACCCTCTCCTGCTGTCCTCACCAGCACCTGGAGCAGAGCATGGCAGAGCCAGGGCAGCATCCTGCCCTCTGCCCAGGGAGGGACTGGAGGCTGGGCCTGTCTGCCGAACCCACCCTTCCGACTGGCACTGACCAGGCAATGGCCGGCTGTCTCAGGCCTGCGACCCCCTCATGCTTCTGGGGGGAAGGCTGAGGGGTACAGCGTGTATGGCTGGGGTCCCCCTTGCTCAAGGTGCAGGCTGGGGGTGCACACGGAATCCCAGTGGCAGCCCAGCTGTAAGGGCAGCCATGGTGGAAGCTGGCAAGCTCATCGTTGGGCAGGTGTCTCTGCTGGAACCTTTTAATTCTGCACCTCCAATCCACCACCCACTCTCCTGGCAGCAGCGCAGCAATTACCCAAATGGCTGTTAACTGTGGCTGATAATTCCCCACGGGGATCAGGGACAGACAGCTCTGCAGCTGAGCAGATTGGGGCTGGGCCCCTGCAGTAGGTCAGAGGTGCCAGGGTCTCTCACCTCATCCACAGCAGGCATGCAGCACTGGCAGTGCTCATTTGTCCAGCAGGGAGAGAGGAACTGGCCCAGGGAGCAGGGAAAACAGGGCCTGCTGGGCTCAAAGGGACCGACCTCTTCCAGAGCACATTCCCCAGCAAGTTGCATGTGCAATTATTAGCAGGGGTCCAAGGGGACAGAAGTATGGACAGAGCAGGGAGGGCTGGGAGGCAGGACATCTGGGTTCTGTGCTGAGCTCTGGGAGGGGAGTAGGGTCCAGGGGTTAGATCAGTGGCTGGGAGGCAGGATTCCTGGGTTCCATGCCCAGCTCTGCCCCCAAATCCATGTGAGTCACTCCCACTCTGGGTGCCTGTTACTTAGGTTTCACGTCACACGGGTGCTGCTGGGCATTTTCCAAACCCTCTGCGGGGTTGGGATCATATTTTGCAAAGCCTGGGGCACTCTGAGGCTGGCAGGTGCTGGGAAAGCCATGGCAGGGTGCGATGGGTATGGGCATAGGAGAGCTGCAATGCAGAGTCTGGGCTGCAGGGGGCGCACAGGCTGAGAGTGCCTGACCTGGCTGGTGCCCCTAGTGCTGCTGAGAGGAACTGCATTTTCTCCCTCTGCCTGTCTCCCAGCCAGGGCAGCCCCCAGCTGGGCTGGGAAGCAGCCGCCTGCCCTCCCCACCCCTCCCGTGAACCAGCCAGGGGCATGGGGCTTGAAGGGGTGCTAGTCTAGGCCAGACCCAGATGATCACAAACAGGGTGCACCCAGCCAGGCCATCCCTGCACCAAACCTGGCTCAGCCCAGGCCCCAACCCACATCTACATGGCCAAGTCAGTGCTCTCCAGCCCCCGTCCTCTGCGGTGGAGCGGGGCAGCTGGAGGGGAGGATCAGGAGGAGGAAGCAGCTTCCAAAGCAGCCCACGGTTTCTCTGTTAGTCACCACGAGGCTGGGGCTTGGAGACCAGCAGCTGTCAGGGTACCTGCGCCAGTGGCCAGGAGCTTTCCGTTGGCACATGGCTCAGTGGCACCAGGAGTGGCTCCAATGGGCTGGTTTGGAAGCCCACCAAGGCCCTCTCCCGAGAGCTGCAGGAGCAAGGCTCTGTCTACACAAACAAGGTCAGCTCCCAGACTGCTGCACTGGGCAGCACAGTATGGAGAGAAGGTGACCAGCCCTCTGTGCAGAAAGAAGTGATTCGGGACTATTTAGAAAAACTGGATGAGCACAAGTCCATGGGGCCGGATGCACTGCATCCGAGGGTGCTAAAAGAGTTGGTGGATGTGATTGCAGAGCTATTGGCCATTGTCTTTGAAAACTCATGGCGATTGGGGGAGGTCCTGGATGACTGGAAAAAGGCTCATGTAGTGCCCATCTTTTAAAAAGGAGGATCCAGAGAACTACAGATCAGCCTCACCTCAGTCTCTGGAGAAATCATGGAGCAGGTCCTCAAGGAATCAATTCTGAAGCACTTAGAGGAAAGGAAAGTGATCTGCAACAGTCAGCATGGATTCACCAAGGGCAAGTCATGCCTGACTAACCTAATTGCCTTCTGTGAGGAGATAACTGGGTCTGCGGATGAGGGGAAAGCAGTGGATGTGTTATTCCTTGACTTTAGCAAAGCTTTTGATACAGTCTCCCGCAGTATTCTTGCCAGCAAGTTAAAGAAGTATGGGCTGGATGAATGGACTATAAGGTGGATAGAAAGCTGGCTAGATCGTCGGGCTCAATGGGTAGTGATCAACGGCTCCATGTCTAGTTGGCAGCTCGTTTTAAGCAGAGTGCCCTGAGGGTCGGTCCTGGGGCCGGTTTTGTTCAATATCTTCATTAATGACCTGGAGGATGGCGTGGACTGCATTCTCAGCAAGTTTGCAGATGACACTAAACTGGGAGGAGTGGTAGATATGCTGGAGGGTAGGGACAGGCAACAGAGAGACTTAGACAAATTAGAGGAATGGGCCAAAAGAAACCTAATGAGGTTCAATAAGGACAAGTGCAGAGTCCTGCAGTTAGGACGGAAGAATCCCATTCACTGTTACAGACTAGAGACTGAATGGCTAGGAAGCAGTTCTGCAGAAAAGGACCTAGGGGTTACAGTGGATGAGAAGCTCGATATGAGTCAATAGTGTGCCCCTGTTGCCAAGAAGGCTAACGGCATTTTAGGTTGTATAAGTACGGGTACAGCCAGCAGATCGAGGGACGTGATCATTCCCCTCTATTCGACATTTATGAGGCCTCATCTGGAGTACTGTGTCCAGTTTTGGGCCCCACACTGCAAGAAGGATGTGGAAAAATTGTAAAGAGTCCAGCAGAGGGCAACAAAAATGATTAGGGAGCTGGAGCACAGGACCTAACAGGAGAGGCTGAGGGAACTGGGATTGTTTAGTCTGCAGAAGAGAAGAATGAGGGGAGATTTGATAGCTGCTTTCAACTACCGGAAAGGGGGTTCCAAAGAGGATGGATCTAGACTGTTCTCAGTGGTAGCAGATGACAGAACAAGGAGTAATGGTCTCAAGTTGCAGTGGAGGAGGTTTAGGTTGGATATTAGGAAAAAAATTTTCACTAGGAGGGTGATGAAGCACTGGAATGGGTTACCTAGGGAGGTGGTGGAATCTCCTTCCTTAGAGGTTTTTAAGGTCAGGCTTGACAAAGCCCTGGCTGGGATGATTTAGCTGGGGTTGGTCTTGCTTTGAGCAGGGGTTGGACTAGATGACCTCCTGAGATCCCTTCCAACCCTGATAGTCTATGATTCTATGATTCTAAGGCGCAGGCGTTACCCAAGGGCTGCCATTGCTGGGGCTAATGGGGCAGCTCTGGGCACTGATGGGCAGGCTGCTGCCCATGGTGCCACACAGCACCTGGGGGGAAAATGGCTCTGCCCAACGGTACAGGTCAGCAGCTCTCATCAGGCAGTAAAGCGGAGTGCCCCAGAGTGTCCTGCCCCCCAGAGAGTCCCTACTGTCCCTCACCAGCCCCACAGAGCACCCTGCTCCCCTATCAGCCCCACTGAATGCCCTGCTCCCCGCCCACTAACAGCTCCAGCCCCATTACCTTGTTCAGCTCTTTCTGGTACTGGAAAAGCAGCAAAGAATCCTGTGGCACCTTATAGACTAACAGACGTTTTGGAGCATGAGCTTTCGTGGGTGAATACCCACTTCCTCAGATGCATGCATGTATTCACCCACGAAAGCTCATGCTCCAAAACGTCTGTTAGTCTATAAGGTGCCACAGGATTCTTTGCTGCTTTTACAGATCCAGACTAACACGGCTACCCCTCTGATACTTGATTTCTGGTACTGGGGCATCTTCTTCAGCATCTGGGACAGGTCCTAGATGTTGGCCTGGAGGGAGGCGGTGGTGAGATCCCGGCCCCTTCCAGTGCACAGTGTCCCCTAGAGGGCAGAGGCCTCACCTGGGGCCAGCCACAGCAGCCCAGCCACGCGTGGGAGCATATCTAGGGTATGCGCGGGGCACACATGGGCATGTCAGGGGCAGAGCTGAGTGTGCTCACTTGGAGATGTCAGCGATGTGCATGTGGCGTAGCTGCACCCAGTTTGTTGTCTTCGTCCAGCAGTGCCTCTTTCTCCTGCGAGTCGCTGGTCTCTGTCGTCTTGTACCTGTGGGGGAGGGGAGACGGGGTCAGGTTGCGGCACCCCTCCCGCGAGCATGGGGGCTGCGGAGCGGTGCAGGTGCCTGGGTCACATCCCCCCCAGCCCGCCTGAGGAGGAGTGCGGGGCGCCCCTTGCTGGCAGCCAGCCCCTACTTGTAGGTGTCGTTCTCGAGGCTGAGCAGGTCGTAGGCCATGGCCTGGTAGGTGAGCTCGTGCAGCAGTGGGGACACCAGGTCGAAGCTCCAATCTACAATCAGCAGCTGAGAGCGGGCTTTGTCGGGGCCCTGGGGCAAAGGAGAGAGACCCGTCACCCCCTGCTCTGGCGGAGGGGTCCTGGCCTGGCTCACACGGCACAAATCAATGGTCCCTGGTGGCCTGAAACATCACCACCAGCCCTCTCTGCGGCCCAGCCCCCAAGCCAAGAGACATCCCCCAAGCTAGCTCGGATGTGCCAGTGGGGAGTCCATGGCAGGGCTGGCACAAAGCCCAGGCGTCCCCGCGCCCATCCTCACTTCCCCGTAGGGCCTGGGGGGTGGCTGAGTGCCGCACAGGACAGGACCATCCTGCCCCATGCCAGCGCCTCCCTCCTGCTTACCTCCGCCCGGGTCTGAAGCACCTGGGTCCTGCTCTGCGGGCAGCTCAGCCAATCGAGCCCCTGGAACAGGGGTGTGCTGCAGGCGGCAGCACATCCCGCAGCTCCGTACGGTGGCCACCAGTGTCTCCGAGACGCCGGAGACACGCGGCGGAGAGGGACTGCAGGGGCGAGACTTGTCCCAGGCTGGGCGGCCGCCGGACAGGGGCAAGGAGCCGGTCAGGGCCCCTTGAACCGATAAACTTCCCACCACGCCTGGAGGAGGCTGAGGGGCAGGCCCTGCCCAAGGCAGTGGGACAGGAGACCCAAAGCAGGCAAGAGGGAGTAGGGGAGGATGGCACCTGCCCTTGGCTGGGGGTGCTGTCTAAAACTCAGCCAGTCCCTTCCCTCCATCCTGGGCCCTGGTGTGCTGAGGGACTGCTGGGGGGCGGGAGACATGGTGAGAGGGGTCCAGGGCTCCAGGCTCTTAGGCATCCCCTCCCCCATAGAGGGCAGGGTCCTGTCCACACACTCCCAGGCACAGAGGCTCCTATTCCCTGGGTGGGGGGCGTGTCAGGACTCTGCTCCCCACAGCCCAGCCAGGCTCAGCCTTACCTGACAGGAGCCTGAGAACTGGTGGCAAGGACCAAGTCCGACACAAAGGGCCACAACTTCTTGTCCAGTTTGTCCTCAATGATGTCTTGGGGGGTGGAGGACAAGTCAGCAGGGGCCAAACAGCAGGAACGTCGGACCTGGTGGCCAAGCCAGGCCCCATTATGAGGAGGGACTGGGACGGCTCCTCACTGAATGATTGACAGTCCCTGGGGGAGCAGCCTGGGGCCCCCTTTCCAGGGTGGGGCTCGGGGAGTCATCCTCCCATGATGACTGAGTGCCTGAGCAGTGCCAGGGGCTGCAGGCTGGAGCCAGATCTGCTGCAGCAAGTAGCTCCGGTGGTTAACAAGCAGGCTGTCAATTCCTTCCGTGTAGATGGTTTGGGCAGCCAGGTGTGTGCCAAGCTCCCCTCTGGAGGCAGGCCTGTGCTGCCAGCTGTGAGTTAGAGAGCATCTGTGCCATGACAGGCAGCTATCCCAGAGGGGCCCCCCCGGTCGAGACTGGTATCATTATCCCCATTTTACAGATGGGGAAACTGAGGCACAAATAGGCAAGGTGACTTGCTAATATGTCCTTTAGACATTGCCTGTCTTCTCTCTGTCCAGGCAGTTCTGGAAGAATGCCCAAGGGCAATAAAGGTATATTTCACTAACTGGGAGAAGTGCTCATTCCCTAGAATGGGTGCATTGCGATTCTGTGATCAAATAGTTCCCTTATATTGCCATGTGACCAGCAACTGGCTGACCTGTGAAGAGCTGGAGGTGAGAATTGCTGGTCTGTCCAAACCTTGAGCAGGAATTGTAACGTTAAACTCTATGTGTCTGGCACTCTTTGTGATGATGGCATTTAATGGTAGGTCCTTTTGAATGGAACAGTGTGTCACGGAAAACATCTAAACCCCAAACATTTATAATGTCACCACATCATGGAAATTCTGTCTGTACATAGTGTACATGAGTAGCCCTCCCTCCCGTCTGCTCTCCTGAGCCTTAGCCACAAGTCAGCCCTGACCCAGCTCCTGCTGCCCCCATCCCACCCTCAGCAGAGGGGAGCTGCAAACCCACCCTGCCCTGGATTCTCACACGGGAAACCCAGTGGCTCCTGTCCCGGAGGAGAAGCAAAGTGATGTAAAATGACCCCCTTGTGGGATGAGGAGGGAACCGGTTGTTAAGATTTTGGCAGCTCATCAGTGTGTAGACAGACCCTGAGTGAGAGAACCGGAGTCTGAAAACAGGTTGCGCTGCAGCTCGGCTGGACTCTAGGCTGACCAGAACGGCCTCTTCCTCCCAGAGACTTCCCCATATTAGCAATAAGTTACTCCTGAAGTGCCGCCGCTCTTTTTTTTTTTTTTCCTTTTTCTTTTTTTGCGGATTGGGGCAGCAGAAAAGCTGGAGCCGGCCCTGGCCATGTTGTAATCATAAGACCATCCCTCATTCATTTTAGCCTCCTGATTACAGACAAGAGAACTGGAGCAGACTCAACCAGTTCATTTCATAGAAGGGCAGCAGTGCGGCTCCAGTGTGTCCTGCCTTTTCTGCTGTGCAGCGAGACATGTGGGGTGGATGGCGTGAAGGAACATGAGCTGCTGGGCCTCATCCTGCACCTACCAGGAGAGGGATTAGGGGAGAGAGAGCCTCTTAGCCCGGGACCTCCCTTCCCCATCCACATCAGCTGCAGGGCTCAGGCCTCCCTGGAGGATAGCGGGAACCTGCCCATTGTCCAAATCACCCACGACTCCTACACAAGCAGAGTCAGGATCTGGGATAGTGCCTGTGAGGGGAGGAGACAAACACTCCCATCTTGGGGGGTCCCAGAGCATGCAGGAGAAAGGTCCCCATTAGGGGTGGTGGTTCATCATGGCAAGACCCTCTGCAGGGGGTCGGGTGCTGGGAAGGGGAAGACAGTCTCGGTCCCAGCCCAGTTAGGGAAGGTTTGTACCTTTTCTCTGCCCTGGTGCTACTTTAGGATGATGTTGAGAGCAGCCTCCTCTGTAGCCATGTCCACCCATTCCTCCTCCTCCTCCTCCTCCTCCTCGTCCTCGTTGGTTCCTGAACCAGGGAGAGAAGGGGACAGAGTGACTCCTGCTGCCACTCAGGGGAAGGACAGGGGCATGGTGGGGAGAGCAGGGTTAATGTCCCCCCTCGCCCCCAGGGACACAGGGCAGATCGGGCCCCACACTTCCCCATCTCAGGGATGTGTCTTCAGCCCCCAACAGCTTCAGGAGCTCCTAGGAGAGAGCCCGGTCCCCTCACTGTCCTGGATTCCCTGGGAGGTGCCTGCCCCCTGGACCATCAGAGCTCCAAGTGGCAGCAGCTCCCACTGCCCTGACTCCCAGGTCCCCTTGCTGCTGGGAGAGCTGTGTGCCTGCTGCTGGTGTCAGTGGGGTTCGCATGGCTCAGGCCCCCCCCAAAGCAGTGGTAGAGCGTCTGGGCCCAGGGCGTTACAGAGTTACAGCGTGTCTGTGTCATGGCAGCCAGCGATCCCAGAGGGGGCACAAATAGCGAGGTGACTTGCCCAAGGTCACCCAGCTGGGAATAGAATCCTCATCTCCCGGCCCAGTCCAGGGCTCTATCCACTAGGCCACACTGCCTCGGTGGATGGGAAAGACGCTCGTGGATCCACAGGGTCGGTGCCAGGACCCCAGCTGGGGAAGTCTCTGGGAGGAAGCCCTTTGCTGTGCCAGACCCCAACAGGTCTCTCTCTTCCTGCAGGACAGGCCACACGGCCTCCCCACCTCCTGAGACTGAACCGCTGGGCTTCACCGCGGGAGCCTTGCCCAGCGAGTCCAGCTGAGACAGACCCTGGTACAGACCCGTCCACTCCGCAGGGCCCGACGCCCCTCGGCCCAGGTGACAGGGCCACTCCCCCAGCATTGGCAGAACAGTCGGGTTTCTTAGGCACCTGGACCCCAGCCCCGGCAGCCCAGCCCACTGAAGGTTAAAGCAAGAGGCCGTTCTGGTCAGCTCAGAGCCCGGCCAAGCTGCAGCGAAACCTGTTTTCAGGCTCTGGGTCTCTCACTCAGGGCCTGTCTACACACTGATGAGCTGCCAAAATCTTAACAACCGGTTCCCTCCTCATCTCACAAGGAGGTCGTGGCCTGCCCTCACCCACTGGGACTCCTGCCCCATCCATCCCCCGCATTCCTTGACACCCTCCACCGGGACCCCTGCCCCACCCACCCTGCTTCTCTGTCCCCTGACTACCCCCCCTTCCTGACTGCTCCCCTAGGACCCTTGCCCTCATTCAAACCCGTTCCCTGCCCTCTGACTGCCCTGACCCATATCCACCTCCGACCACCCCCCCAAACTCCCCTGCCCTCTATCCAACTCCCTCCACTCCCTGCCTCCTTACTGCACTGCCTCGAGGTGGCTGGCGGCGCTACAGCCATGCCGCTCGACTGGACCACCGGGTCAGGCCGAGCTCGCAGGGAGACGAAGGCGGTGCGGAGGTAAGCTGGGGCAGGGAGTGGTTCCCCTGTGCCCCCCCCCGCGGGGTTACCTGCTGCGGCGCGGGCGACCCCCCTGCCCCAGCTCACCTACGCTGCATCTCCGCCTCCCTGGGCCTGAGCACCAAGTCGTTGCTTGCATCTGAGCCCTCCCAGGCTTCCCACGGTGAACAGCTGATTCACGAGAAGCGGGGGTAGAGGGGGGGAGAAGTGGGGCGGAGCAGAGGTGAGCTGGGGCTGGGGTGGGGAGCTGGAGCACTCACGGGGTCAGCGCCTAAGGCGCCACTTTTGGATAATGTGATGACAGGGAGCGGCTGCTCCCCCTGCTCTCCCCCAGCTACGCTCCTGGGTCACTTAAACTTACCAGTTATTAAATTTAGAAGCCCTTTTAGAACCGGTTCCCGCAAACCGGCGCCAGCTCACCACTGTGTCTACATGTAAACCACTGCAGCTGCATCGTTTGTGACGCCGCCTTTCTCATGCCCCCGAGTGACGCAGTTACACTGACCCAATTGCCTTGTGTAGACCAGGCCTCGGTCTGACCTTGGTCAGTTCTCAGGCAAGAGCTCCCAGGTTCCCTCACTTTATCCCCCAGCTCAAACCTTCCCAACTCTGTGTTTCTCGAGCTGGGGGCCCTACTCCGATTCCCTGCTGGGAGCATCCAGCCAGGAGCCGTTGGAGTCGGCACGGTCTTTCCAGCCCCCAGGCTGATCTGGGTATAATTCCCTTCCTTGACAGCCCTTCCACCCCAGCCCCCTGCCTGAGAAGCCATGCAACCTATAGGGGAAACTGAGGCACGCATCAGCTTCATAAAAGATATTACAAACATTCCCAACTGGTCACAGGTGCACAGTCTCCCAGCAGCTTGGCAAAGGCTGGAAGCAAGAGCAGAAGCAACAGGACGGAGAGATCTGGGCAGGCCCTGGATTTTACATCACTTTGCTTCTCCTAGGGGGACAGGAACCACTGGGTATCCCATGTGAGAATCCAGGGCAGGGTGGATTTGCAGCTCCCCTCTACTGGGAATGGGACGGGGATGGCAGGAGCTGTGGCTAAGGCTTAGGAGATCTGGGTTCTAGTTCCTGCTCTGACAGACTCCCTGCATGCCTGAGTTTCCCATCTGTAACACAGGCCACCCTGCCTCCCCTGGGAGGCTGAATTCATTAGTGACGTTCCGATACCATGGGGATGGGTGTAGGAGCACACACAGACAGGAGTGTCCAGGAGTGGAAGAGGCTCTGTGCGCGACGCTTAGTTCTGTGACCGAACTGCCCTATTTATAAAAAGAGAGATTGTGCTGGGCACACACTTCCCCAGGCGGTGCCTTGGTTTCCCCATCTCTACAGAGGGGATAAGGACACTGGCCTTTGTAGATCACTTTGAGATCTGCCCACGGCCAGTGTTAGAGAAGGGCTGGGGCCCGTAGTCCCCACACAGGGAATGCTATTGTTCTGCCAACTCCTCAGGACCTCCAAGGGGGTCTAGACCCCACCCTTCCCCCCGCCAGGATCTCTGAGCAGGTTTAAAATCCCTCCTCCTTCCTTCTACTTCTCACATGCTCCCCCATTTCACCCCTACTCTGAACTTTAGGGTACAGATGTGGGGATCTGCACGAACACTTCTACGCTTAATTACCAGTTTAGATCTGGTTTTGCTGCCACCATCCAGATGTCTGAGTCATCTGGAAAACTCTTTCTTTCCCCCCGCAAAACCTTCCCTCCCTGGGTAGCCTCGAGAGACTCCTCCATCAATTCCCTGCTGAGTCCAGATCCAATTCCCTTGGATCTAAAAAACAAGGAAGAATTACTCCTTCCCCCTCCCTTTTTCCCCCCACCAATCCCTGGTGAGTCCAGATCCAATTCCCTTGGATCTAAAAAACAGGAGAAAAAATCAATCAGGTTCTTAAAAAGAAGGCTTTTAATTAAAGAAAAGAAAGGTAAAAGAAAAAAAACTTTGGGAGACCACATACAGCTGACCTCACAGCAACAGATTTAAATCACAGGATGTTCCTCTGGGCAAAAACCTTAGTACACACAATATCACCCAAATTTGATTATTCCTCTAATTGCACAAAGACAAGTTACAAAATAAAATAAACATAAACCTATTTATTCTTTTCTAAAACTTACTACTCTGATAAGAAGCTGGTTCCTTGATCTTTTACACTCCGGCTGAAACTGACTAAACAAAAGAAACTTCCCTCCTTCCTTTTGAAACAGTTTGTTCTCCCATTGGTTCCTCTGGTCAGGTGTCAGCTAGGCTAGGTGAACTTCTTAACCCTTTACAGGTAAAAGAGGCATTAACCCTTAACTATCTGTTTATGACACATGGTGAGGACGTGACCGGCAGAGCTCGCTCACCTCTCCTATGTTGGGCTTGTATACCTTGAATGCCTTGAGTTTGGCCAGCACAGCGTGTGCCAGGTGGAAGTTATCTTCATGGTCCCTGCAGCAAAGACAAACCCTGAGGGTCAGAAACAGCTCCACCCCAGGGGCACACGCACTTCCTGTAGGAGATGACCAGGTACCCTTCTCCCTCTGGGCACACTCACTTCCTATAGGGGATAGCTGGGTACCCCTTCCCCCAGGCACACTCACTTCCTGAAGCAGATGGCTGGGTACCTCTTGTCACAGTGTGGGGGAGACAAGGCCCTGCACCCCCGACTTCCTGCGACTCACCATGACTCTCAGCCAGCCAGTAAAACCGAAGGTTTACTTAGATGACAGGAATACAGTCCAAGACAGGTCTTGCCAATACAGACAACAGGACCCCCTTTAGTTAGGTCCATCTTGGGGGCGCCAGGGAGGCCAGAGCCCCGGCTAGGCTCCCCTCCACTTTCCAGCCAGCTCCAAATTGAAACTCCCTCCAGCCATCTCACCCAGCCTCCCCCTGCTCCTCCCCCAGCCTTTGTCCAGTTTCCCAGGCAAAGGTGTCACGTGGTTCCAACCCCCCTTCTGTTTCTCATAGACTTTAAGGTCAGAAGGGACCATTATGATTATCTAGTCTGACCTCCTGCACAATGCAAGCCACAGAATCTCACCCATCCACTTCTATAACAAACCCCTAACCTATGTCTGAGTTACTGAAGTCCTCAAATTGTGGTTTGAAGACCTCAAGCTGCAGAGAATCCTCCAGCAAGTGACCCGCGCCCCATGCTGCAGAGGAAGGCGAAAAACCTCCAGGGCCTCTTCCAATCTGCCCTGGAGGAAAATTCCTTCCCGACTCCAAATATGGCCATCAGTTAAACCTTGAGCATATGAGCAAGACTCAGCCAGCACCCAGGAAAGAATTATCTGTAGTAACTCAGATCTCATCCCATCTAACATCCCATCACAGACCACTGGGCATACTTACCTGCTGATAATCAAAGATCAGTTGCCAAATTAATTGCCAAAATTAGGCTAGCCCATCATATCATCCCCTCCATAAACTTATCAAGCCTACTCTTAAAGCCAGATATGTATTTTGCCTCCACTATTCCCCCTGGAAGGCTGTTCCAGAACTTCACGCCTCTAATGGTTAGAAACCTTCATCTAATTTCAAGTCTAAGTTTCCTAGTGTCCAGTTTATACCCATTTGTTCTTGTGTCCACATTGGTATTAAGCTTAAATAATTCCACTCCCTCCCTAATATTAATCCTTCTGATATATTTATGTTCAGGTATCTGGCCTCAAAGAAAGTCTCCCATCCCCAATGCAGACAGTCCCAGCAAAACTCCCCTGCAACCTTCCCAGGTCAATACTCCCCTCTCCCTGCTGGGTCACAGGCACCCACGCAGTATTCAAAGAAAACAATAAGAACATTCCCACTTCGTCACAGCCCTTCCCCCGGCACACTCACTTCCTGTAGTGGATGGATGGGTACCCCTTCCCCAGGGCACACCATTTCCGGTAGCGGATGGCTGGATACTCCTCCAGGGTTTCACACCATGTGGCAATCTGCTCTGCCATCATCTCCAGCTGCTTGTTCTTTTCCAAGGAGCTGTAGGGGCTGAACCATTTGTGGAAGGTCTGT
This sequence comes from Gopherus flavomarginatus, assembly GCF_025201925.1. Lineage (NCBI taxonomy): Eukaryota > Metazoa > Chordata > Testudines > Testudinidae > Gopherus > Gopherus flavomarginatus. The sequence goes on along the minus strand of NC_066632.1, from coordinate 6,388,012 downwards.
GGCCCGTCCAGGGAGTACACCTGGGGGACAAGGGGAGCAGAGATCAGAGCCTGGAGCCAACTGCTGGCAGCCAGGCCAGCTGTGCTCCATACCATGCCCCCACGATGCGCTGTTGGAGCAGGCCAGCCTGGCGGAGCCATAGCGAGCCCCTAGTGAGGGAGAGCCCTTTGCCAGAGCCACTCCTGTTGCGGTACAGGGACCGCGGCCCAGAGATTCATGCACCAGCCTGGGATGAAGACTCCCCGGCTTCAGGTCCTTGCTGAGCTGCAGACTCCCGGGTGCCCTCAGAGGTGTGTCTCTGCCCTGGAGAAGTCAATGTTGGGGAGGGAGCTTGGCCATGCTTCTAGTCTGGTGAAAGCCCCAGTGTAGCCACAGGCAAACCCAGCATCAATGCGCGCCTGCTGCTGTCGCTTATTTCACTGGCCAAACAGAATGAGCCATTGGGGCAAAAGTACTTGGACACTAATAAAATGATATCGGCCTGTAGCGGACTGAACTCCTGAGGACAAGCAGCACGAGGCGCCGCAAGGGTGACTCTGCTCATCTACACGGCCCATGAAGGGTTTGCTGGCGCAATGGGATGGGTGAGCCAGCAAAGCCTCCTGATGGACACTCAGCTTATACCAGCCAGAGCTTCTCCTGGCACAGCTGGCACTGGTACCCCAGATGAAATAAGCTACAGTGGCGAAAGGACTGCTTTGCCAGCATAATGGCATCTACCCAAGGGCTCTGCCACCCCAGCTGCAGTTACAGGGGGGATTTTTTCACTCGTGTCCCCGTAACAAACTTATACCAACAAAGCTTTTGTGTGTAGACCAGGCTCATGTTGCTCTGTGCCTCAGTTTCCCCATCAATGGATTTGAGACTGACAACACAGACCTCCCCTCAGGGGTGTGAGGGGGGAAATCCACTGACGACACAAGGAGGGGGTGTCGTACGTCACCGTCCACCCCGCGGCCCAGCTCCTCCAAAGCCCAGCCACCCCTCACCTGGCTCACGTAGGGCAGGAAGGCCATGTTGATCTCTTTGAGTGTTTTGATGGCCTTGGTGATCCGTGACTTCCTCAGCTCCTTGAACAGAGGCTCAGGACAGGCTGCAAGGCAAAGGCAGTGGGTGGGGGTGACATGCAGAGGGCTCAGGACCCCCAGCACAGCCCCAGCCCCCACAGACAGGGCCAGGATGGGCACAGCAGGGGCGTAGTGCTGCACACCTGTGGGGAACCTGGGCAAGCCAGCGGGGACACACAGGAGTCAACGATGAGTCCAGCCCCACCAAACCAGAGTCACACCGGGTTCTCGCCTTCTGCAGCATCAGCAACAAGGAGGGGGGGGGGCACAATCTCTCCTATGCAGCCCCTCTCACACCCTGCCCTCAGTCCCTCCACAGGGGGAAGTGACCGGACTGTACAACTCCGAATGATGCACAAGGAGGAACGGGGACTTGGGATTCCCCTGCCGCTGTAATGGAGAGAAGCAGATGTGACCCTGACACACTGGGTATTCTGGTGGTGTCCTATCCCCCTACCCCAGTTGGGACTGATGGAGCAATGCATGCTGGGAATGGTAGCCAGAGGCCGCCTTTCTGGGCGCACGCCGTGAGCCGTGTTGGCTGGAGGCAGGCCCGTGGGGAAGAAAGGGGGGAAGGGATAGGTGGGGTCGTTTGGTCTGGTCTGCTAGGGCACTGGCCTGCTGGCAGAGAGAGACCCCCCACCCCCAGTGTGTCACTGGCCAGGCTCTCAGCTGGGGGATCCGCTGCCCCCCGAATACTCACGGCTAATGAAGAAGACGTGAGCTGCCTTGTAGTTGAAAGTGGGGGTGCCCTGGAAGTCACTGATCAGAGCCTGCACCGACTGCAAAGGTGGGAGGGGAGTTGTAAGCACCAGCCGAGCCCCCTCCCTGTTGCCCGAAGGGACCAGCCCATGCCCAGCCCCTGGGGACGCAGGGCCCAGCATGATGCCGTCAGGAGGTGGGCTGGTTTTCACTCCCCTGTCTCTGGGCTCCCTCCCCACCTGGAGCAGGGCATGCGCCCATGTGCCTGGGACAATCTCAGGGCCCAGCCACGGACGGGACCTGGCATTGGCCTTGCTGCTGAACTAAGTGGGCTCTGAGCAGTGCCCAGGGAACAGCCGGATGAGCAGCAATCCCAGGCAGCTGCCATCAGGGCCTACTCCCTCCCCGGGCACCACACTGGGCACCTGCAGCTTCGCCACACCAGCTAGCCAGGCAGGGTGTTCGGAAGCTGATTGGACGCTGCAACCGGCCACTGTGACAGGTGAGAACCTGGCTGCCCTGTCCCAAGCCCCAGATCACGGTCCTCTCCTACAGCGCTCCCTCCACGCGCAGCCCCTGCGGGTTCTGGGCTTCACCCTGCTCTGCCAGCGCCCCCTGCCCCTGGTCTCCCTCCACTCGCCTCCCTGCTGCAGACGCAGGAGCCTCCTCCCCCACAGCCCCTGCCTCAGTGATTCTCCTTTGCTTTCAGTCTCAGCTGAGGTCACCTCTCTCCGCCTGCTGCACCTTCCCATCCAACCCCCATGGGACTGCACTGCGGAGAGGTCTGGGGGACAGTCTGTGCTTCACGTGGCAAAGAACACGAAGCCCAGCTCCAGGGAAGCAGCCTCCTGGGGAGCCCCTATTGCCCCATTCCCATCCTGACATCATGCTGTGCATCCCCCCGGACAGCGCCACCTCCAGGCAGCACTAGGAGCTGCCCCAGGCTCTCCCCTGCTCCCCATCCACCTGCCCCAGTCCCGAGCTCCTACTTTGTCCACAGGGCTGAGCAGGTAGATGGCCTCCAGGCTGGGGATTGGCTCCCGGCACTTATCAATATCTTCCACAACTAGGAGAGAGCAGACACTGGCTGTGGGTCAGTGTGTCCTAGCCACCCACCTCAGCCGCTCTCCACGGGGATAGGGGGAAGGGAAAGCCAAGGGGAACAGGGGTGTTCGCTGGCAACAGGCTGGGGGGTTCCACAGGCTATAATGCAGCAGCCAGTTTGATGTGGGGCCATGGGCTGCGACAGTACAGAGCAGGGAGAGAAGGTCCCTCTGTAGTGTGCAGGGGGCACCCCGCTAGACTCCTGGCTCAGCTCCGTGCCCCTCAACGCCAGGGCTCCTCCACCCTGGAGCAAGGAGCCAGCATTCCCCCTCCCCAGCCAGGACCCTGCCCGCAGCGTGGGGGAGGAGCAGCGAGGAGTTAATGAGAGTCTGAGAAAAGCGCTGAAGAGGTTCCAGGGGCTGAAAGCGCCAGGCTAAGGGAACTGGACCTGGCTGGGAAGGTACCAATAGCAAGGAGGGCATCTAGGGCACTGAAAAGGGGGGAAATTAGATGCAAACGTAAATGTAGACAAGTCAACTCCCCAACTGTGAGGTATGTCCAAGGGAGAGGGGAGCCCTGGCGGGGGGAGCAGATGGGAGGGAGGGACCACTAACGCGTGATGCCTTCGTCCACGATGTCAGACATCTTGCAGCATGACAAGAGGATGCGCCTCCTCGGGTGGTCCATGGTCAGCACTTGGAGTAGCGAGAGGAGAGCTGGTCACTGACCTGAGCCCAGCCGCCCACCATCATCTTCCATGGCACAGCCAAGGGAGCAGAGCGACTGCTAACAGCAGAGCCGACGGCTCCCGGCCCAGCCCTTCCACAGTAGATCGGCAGGGCCGTTACCAAGCCTGCACTTGGCTGAGCTGACAGTGCTAAGGACTGCGTGAGGAGCGACAAGGAGAGTGGCTCCGAGCAGAGTGGCTGGTACGAGATGTAGGAGACGGAGACAAACCTGGGACACCCGGCCATTCGGAATGGCTCCATCCTCCTAGACTGGAGATCAGCCTCTTCGCCCAGGTGACAAGGTGAGTGCAAGAGGCAGGGACAGAACCCAGGAGTCCTAGCTCCCAGTGCCTACTCTGATCCACCACATACCCGCTCCCCAGCCCTCGGACAGAACCAGGAGCAGGGCACAGAGAAATGGAACAAGGGGAGTCTCCGTGTTCCCCTAGGAAAGTCCTGTAGGCCATCGGCCCAACATCTCAACCACCTTCCTGCCATGCCGAATGAACCCATTGCTCTGTGCAACCCAGCATCTCGTTGCACCAGATCCAGCCACTGGGAAAGCTAGTCCCCTGTGCTCCCTCTGCCGCACCGGCCTAGCCCACTTCTCCACACACCCTAGCCCAGTCCATGCCAAGGGCTCAACAACCTGCCTGCCCAATGGTGCATACTGTCCCCATGCTTGGCGCTCTCCTGTTCCTCCTCCCGCCCAGGCTGGCTCGCTGGACCCAGTGGGCTGATCCGGTGTGTGTGTGGGGGGGGAGATATGGGGCTGGCTGGACAAGCTGGATCTGATCCAGCGCAGCGGGAAGGCAGACATACCCAAGCTTAGCTGGGGATGGATGATGGGCTAGACAGAGCAGGGATCTGATCCAGCCTGGAAAAAAGACAGTTACTCACCTTTGTAACTGTTGTTCTTCGAGATGTGTTGCTCATATCCATTCCAGGTAGGTGTATTCGCCGCACGTGCACGTCTGCCGGAAACTTTTTACCCTAGCAACTGCAGTTGGCTGGCAGGTCGCCTCCTAGAGTGGCGCCAGTTTGGCACCAGATATATACCCCTGCCGCCCCGCCAGCTCCTCAGTTCCTTCTTGCTGGCTACTCAGACAGTGGGGAAGGAGGGTGGGTATGGAATGGATATGAACAACACATCTCGAAGAACAACAGTTACAAAGGTGAGTAACCGTCTTTTCTTCTTCGAGTGATTGCTCATATCCATTCCAGGTAGGTGATTCCCAAGCCTTACTTAGGCAGTGGGGTCGGAGTGAGAAGTCACGGCCTGGAGCACTGCAGAACCGAAAGCCGCATCATCTCTGGACTGCTGAACCAGGGCTTAATGGGAAGCGAATGTGTGGACCGATGACCAGGTCGCCGCCCTACAAATCTCTTGGATTGGCACGCGGGCAAGGAAAGCCAGAGATGATGCCTGTGCTCTGGTGGAGTGAGCAGTCACACGGCTCGTCGGAACGTGGGCCAGGTTGTAGCAGGTCCTGATGCAGGAGGTAACCCAGGAAGATAACCTCTGGGAGGAAATCGGCAGCCCCTTGACCCGGTCCGCTACCGCCACAAATAACTGGGGGGACTTGCGGAAGGGTTTGGTCCTGTCCACATAAAATGCTAGCGCCCGACGGACATCTAGCGAGTGGAGCTGTTGCTCCCTGCAGGACGAATGGGGCTTTGGGAAAAAGAGTGGGAGGAAAATCTCTTGCTTAACATGGAAAGCTGAGACCACCTTGGGAAGAAAGGCAGGGTGAGCCTCAGCTGTACCTTGTCTTTATGGAAGATGGTATACGGTGGGTCCACTGTGAGGGCCCTCAGCTCTGACACTCGTCTAGCTGAGGTAATGGCCACTAGGAAGGCGGTCTTCCACGAGAGGTAGAGCAGGGAGCAAGTATCTAATGGCTCAAATGGAGGGCCCATGAGCCCAGTTAGGACCAGGTTGAGGTCCCATGAAGGGGCAGGAGGGCGGATTTGTGGATAGAGCCGCTCCAGTCCCTTCAGGAATCTCGCCACCATAGGGTGGGAGAAGACAGAACATCCGTCCATTCCAGGATGAAACGTGGAGATGGCCGCTAGGTGGACCCGGAGGGACGACAACGCCAGACCCTGGGTCTTGAGGGACCAGATGTAGTCTAAAATAGTGGTGACGGGAGTCTCCATAGGGCGAAGAGCTTTCTCTGAACACCAGCAGGAGAAACGCTTCCACTTAGCTGAGTAAGTCGCCCTGGTGGAAGGCTTTCTACTGCCCATGAGAACCTCCCGAACCGGGGTGGAACAGTGCAACTCGGAGCCTGTCAACCACGCAGGAGCCATGCCGTAAGGTGTAGAGATGGAAGGTCCGGGTGACAGAGCCTGCCGTGGTCCTGGGTGATCAGGTCCTGATGTAGGGGCAGGGTAACTGGGTTGGCTACTGAGAGGTCCAGCAACATGGGGTACCAATGCTGTCTGGCCCATGCTGGAGCTATCAGAATCACCTGGGCTCTGTCTCTGCGCACCTTGAGGAGAACCCTGTGTATCAGCGGAACGGGAGGGAATGCGTAACACAGGTGGGCTGTCCATGGGATCAGGAATGCATCTGCTAGAGACCCTGGTTCCCGACCCTGGAAGGAGCAGAATGCTCGACACTTCCTGTTCTGCCTGGACGCGAAGAAGTCCATACGGGGACGACCCCACCTCTGGAAGAGTGAGAGGGCGACGTCCGGACGGAGGGACCACTCGTGCGAACGGAAGGATCTGCTCAGCCGATCCGCTAGGGTGTTCCGCACTCCCGGTAGATAGGAGGTGGAAAGGTGAACCGAATGGGCTATGCAAAACTCCCAAGGCACATTGCCTCGAGACACAGAGGAGAGGACCTGGTGCTGCCCTGCTTGTTGATGTAAAACATGGTCGTCGTGTTGTCGGTGAACACCACAACACAACGACCTTGAAGGAGATGGACAAACGCTTGACAAGCAAGGCAGACCGCTCTCAACTCTCGATATGGAGGTTGATATGGAGGTTGATCTCTTGAGATGTCCACAAGCCCTGAGTTCTCTGGGTGCCGCAGTGTGCCCCCCAGCCCAGATCTGAGGTGTCCGTGGTCAGGGATGCCGAGGGTTGGGGCGGATGGAACGGGAGCCCCGCACAGACTACGGAGTGGTCCAGCCACCAGCGAAGGGAGGCCAGCACCCTCTGAGGAACGGTGACTACTGTGTCCAACGAATGTCTGGCCGGCCGATACTGCTCAATGAGCCATGATTGGAGAGGCCTCATGCGGAGTCAGGCATATGCCGTTACGAACGTACAGGCTGCCATGTGGCCTAGAAGGGCCAGACATGTTCGTAGAGAGGTCAGCGGGGCCGCCTGCAAGCGTAGAATGATGGCCGACAGCGACTGGAACCTGGGCAAGGGTAGCAAGGCCCTGGCCAGGGTAGAGTCCAGAACGGCCCCGATGAACTCCATCCGCTGCGTGGGGAGCAGAGTAGACTTGTCCACATTGATGACGAGGCCCAAGGCAGCAAAGAGGGTGCTGATCCTGTCGACATGGTCGCGGACCTGCAGCTCCGATGTGCCTCGGATCAGCCAGTCGTCCAGGTAGGGGAAGACGTGAATGCGGCAACATCGAAGGTGTGCGACGACGACTGCTATGCATTTTGTAAACACCCTCGGGGCAGCAGAGAGGCCAAACGGAAGGACCGCAAATTGATAATGTTGGCGGTCGACCACAAATCAGAGGAAACGTCTGTGTTGGGGGGCAATGGAGATGTGAAAGTAAGCGTCCTGCATGTCGAGGGCGGCGTACCAGTCTCCGGGATCCAGGGATGGGATGATGGTTCCAAGGGATACCATGCAGAACTTCAACTTCATGATATACTTGTTGAGTTCCCGCAGGTCGAGGATGGGCCTGAAGACGCCCTTGGATTTGGGGATTAGAAAGTAGCGGGAATAAAACCCCTTGCCCTTCTTGTTTTCTGGAACTGCCTCTATGGCTCCCTTGACAAGGAGCGCGTGCACCTCCTGACAGAGGAATTGCTCATGAGAGGGGTTCCTGAAGAGGGACGGGGATGGTGGGTGGGAAGGGGGGGGCAAAGAAAACTGCAGGCAATAATCGGCCTGCACCATACGCAAGACCCAACGGTCCGACGTTATTCGGGTCCACGCCGGGAGGAAAAAAGAAAGGCGGTTGGAAAACTGCGGGGAGGGATCCGGAGGAGAAACTGGTACTGCGCCCTCGGGCGCACCTTCAAAATGAAGGCTTAGGCCCTGGAGGGGCCTTGGCGGAGCCTTGGTTCTGCCTCTTTTGGCTACCGGACTGCCTGCGGCGGTTGTTCCTGCCGCGGCGCCTAGAGAGGTCCTGCCGCGGGTGGAACTGAGGGTACGGCCACCGCTGCTGCTGCTGGTTCTGCTGCCGGAATGGCCTGCGCTGTGTCGCAGGCGTATGCATTCCCAGCGACCGTATTATGACCCTGTTGTCCTTGAGGTCTTTTAGTCTAGGGTCTGTTTTATCAGAAAACAGGCCCTGGCCTTCAAAGGGGAGGTCCTGGATTGTGTGCTGGAGCTCCGGTGGAAGGCCAGAGACCGGCAGCCAAGAAATTCGGCGCATCGTGAGCCCCGAGGCCAGGGTCCGAGCGGCCGAGTCGGCAGCATCAAGGGACGCCTGTAGCGATGTTCTTGCTACTTTCTTGCGCTCGTCCAGGATGGTGGAAAACTCCTGGCGGGCGTCCTGGGGCAAGAGCTCCGCGAACTTCCCCGCCACTACCCACGAGTTGAAGGAGTAGCGGCTGAGGAGGGCCTGCTGGTTTGAGACCCGGAGCTGTAGCGTCCCCGCCGAATAGACCTTGTGGCCCAGGAGGTCCATGCATCTCGCCTCCTTCGACTTGGGCGCTGGTGCCTCTTGCCCGTGGTGCTCCCTGTCGTTCACCGACTGGACCACCAACGAGCAGGGTGTCGGGTGAACGTATAGGTATTCATAGCCCTTCGAGGGGGCCATGTACTTTCGTTCGACCCCTCGAGCGGTCAGAGGGTTGGAGGCCGGTGACTGCCAGATGTTAGTGGCGTTGGCCTGGATTGTCTTTATAAAGGGCAGGGCCACTCTGGTGGGCGCATCGGCGGAAAGGATGCTCACCACCGGGTCCTCGATTTCAGACACCTCCTCCACTTGCAAGTCCAGGTTCTGTGCCACCCAGCGGAGGAGGTCTTGGTGTTCCCTAAGATCCAGCGGGGGAGGACTGGAGGACGAGGTACCTGCCACTGCCTCATCCGGGGAAGAGGACGAGGAAACCCCCGGCAACAAAGTGTCCACGGGGAGTTCCATGTGGGGCTGCACCTCCGTCTCTGGAGGGAGCTCTGGGTCCCGGTGACTGGACCTGCCGTCTGCTTCCGGGGAGTGAGGGGGTCTAGATACCGTCGCCTCTGGTGGTCTGCGTTCCCCCGTAGGGCGGGGGGTAATGTGTTGCGGAACCTGGGCTTGGGAATACGCCCATGGGGTCCAAAACCCCCACTGTTGAGGCCCTCGCTCTTGTGGTGGAGGGTCCTGGAACAGGGCCGAGTGTCTGTCCTGGCCCATGGCATAGGCGCTGTAAGTCTGTGAAGAGACCGATGGCTCCCTAGAAGGCCACGGAGGCGCAGAGCCTGATTGGTATGCGACTCTGTGTGCCGAGACCGACGCTCCCCTTGGTGCCGAGGCTCGGTGCCGCGACCCACATCGGTGCCAGGATCGGGATCGGGAATGGCGTGATGACCGGTGCCGGGATCCGGATTGGGAGCGATGTCGGTGCCGGGAGCGGGACCACGACCTTCGATGAGCGCGGTGCCGGGACGGCAGCGAAGACCGGGACCTGCCACCGACGCGGTGCCGGGAAGTCGACCGGGATGGGGACCTACCACTGGTTCGGTGCCGGGAGGTCGACCGAGGAGCCGAACACCGAGGTGAACAGCTCCTGGAGTCTTGGTGCCGGCGGTGAGACGAGCCCGACCAGGACCATGCAGATGGCGATCAGAGCCGCGAGTACGACCGGTACCGCCTGGGAGAACGGTGCCGGGACTCCGAGCGGCACCCTAGCACAAGCGTTCACGCCTCCGGGGTGATCGATGCCGGGACTCGGGAGACAGCGCTCGAAGCATCGGTTTACCCCTGGAGGTTACCCGTCCCAGGGGTGCTGGCTGATATCATAACCTTAGTCCCAGATTTGGACCTTAGCGTCCAAAATATGGGGGTTAGCATGAAAACCTCCAAGCTTAGTTACCAGCTTGGACCTGGTACTTGCTGCCACCACCCAAAAAATTAGAGTGTTTTGGGGCACTCTGGTCCCTCTGAAAAACCTTCCCTGGGGACCCCAAGACCCAAATCCCTTGAGTCTCACAACAAAGGGAAATAATCCTTTTTCCCTTCCCCCCTCCAGGTGCTCCTGGAGAGATACACAGACACAAGCTCTGTGAAACTACACAGAGTGACTCCCCCTCTCCGTTCCCAATCCTGGAACAAAAAGTACTTTCCTCTTCACCCAGAGGGAATGCAAAATCAGGCTAACAAATCCAACACACAGATCTCCCCTGATTTCTTCCTCCCACCAATTCCCTGGTGAGTACAGACTCAATTTCCCTGAAGTAAAGAAAAACTCCAACAGGTCTTAAAAGAAAGCTTTATATAAAAAGAAAGAAAAATACATACAAATGGTCTCTCTGTATTAAGATGATACAATACAGGGTCAATTGCTTAAAAGAATATTGAATAAACAGCCTTATTCAAAAGAATACAAATCAAAGCACTCCAGCACTTATATTCATGCAAATACCAAAGAAAAGAAACCATATAACTTACTATCTGATCTCTTTGTCCTTACACTTAGAAACAGAAGACTAGAAAGTAGAAACTGCTTCTCCAAAGCTCAGAGAAAGCAGGCAGACAGACAAAAGACTCAGACACAAAACTCCCTCCACCCAGAGTTGAAAAAATCCGGTTTCCTGATTGGTCCTCTGGTCAGGTGCTTCAGGTGAAAGAGACATTAACCCTTAGCTATCTGTTTATGACACTGAGGCTGCGATGGCTCCGTCATTGCGATCAAGTCCCTAGCCGAGGCAAAGGTCTCCGGCGTAGATGGTACCCATAGCTCGACCCCTGATCTTAAGGGGAAGCTAGGAGGGGCTGTACTCGACGGACCTTCCGGGCCCGGAGTCGACAGCAGCCCTGCAGGCGGTGCCGCGGCCAGGGTAGGTGCCGGGCGCTCCACTCGGGCCTGCCTGGATGGTGTTGCAGACGCCGAGGGACGTGAGTCTGCTCCCGGTGCCAGAGATGGTCGGTGCTGGGGAGTCTTGCCGGTGCCAGCGCGGTCCGGTGTCGGAGTAGAACTGGCTGACTGCGCCGCCGGCGCCGGAGACAGAGCCGCTTCCATAAGGAGAGCGCGGAGTCTTTGGTCTCTCTCCTTCTTCGTGCGAGGCTTAAAAGCCTTGCAAATGCAGCACTTCTTGCTGATGTGCGATTCCCCCAGGCACTTAAGGCACGCTTCGTCGGGATCACTCATAGGCATCGGCTTCTTGCATGCCGAGCACTGCTTGAAGCGCGGCGAGCCAGGCATGGGCCCCGTGCCGGGTGCCGGGGAGGGCAACGGCCCACCCGCGAGCGATGTTAAACAACTATATACAAGACTCTAATTAACTACTATATTAACAAACTATCTACTACTTATCTATGAACTATTTACAGCTAAGACAACGAACAAGTACAGGAGAGCTAGGGACGTGGAGGACAGCAAGCCGCACTCCACAGTTCCAGCAACCGACACGGCGGTAAGAAGGAACTGAGGAGCGAGCGGGCCGGCAGGGGTATATATCTAGTGCCATAGTGGCGCCACTCTAGGGGGCGACCTGCCGGCCCACTGGAGTTGCTAGGGTAAAAAGTTTCCAGCAAACGTGCACGCGCGGCGCGTACACCTACCTGGAATGGATATGAGCAATCACTCGAAGAAGAACTGAGTTTTTCTCTAACAATTAGGGGGTTCATCCGGGATGGCACGCCTACTGAGACACAGACAGCTGCTACGGATCATTCCCCTTCGAACTCCATGGCGCCACAAGAGAGGTATGAGACCTTTTGAAATCTCTATTGGGATATCGGAGGAGGACTATCCGTGGGGCCTTCTGTCCCTGTTGGGCTCACGCCATCTGAACTTATTGACTGTGCAGCAAGTTCAGATGCAAGGTGGTATTGGGGAAAGGCACCAACAAGGTGAGTTTATAGCAGTACTGGGGAACTGCTTGGCTGGCCAACAAGGTAATGCATAGAGAAATGCATTAGGTAATGCATAGAGAAATGCATTAGGTATGCACCGGTGCTGAGGGGTTTTTACTGCCTCAAGAGGGGCTGTCATACTGCCTCATGGTATTGGGTCTGGACATAAGGTACAGATACATCATGGTATTTGGAAATAAAGGCCTTGGTGTGTGTGTGTGTGTGTGTGTGTGTGTGTGTGTGTGTGTGTGTGTGTGTGTGTGTGTGTACACACACACACACCAGTGTGAGTGACTGTTACCGGAAGACGCCCAGAGTACTCTGTGAAGCGAAAGCTCATGACCAGGACTACTCTAACGCAAGCCCAGTAACAGGAGGATCTTAGAAGGTCCGACCCACAGTGGGCTGACTCGTCCTGGCATCGTCCGGTGAGGAAGCTACCTGGGTCTAGGAGTGTGTGAACCCACCTACCCTTCCCCTTTCCTTTCCGTGTGGGCTACTGACAGTCTGATCATTTCACTGGATGCAATCAGAGTAAGCAGCGCCGTCTCCCTGATACTAGCCGACGCTCTTTGCTGAAGAGAGATGTAGGAGGGTCGTGGCGTCCTTGTTAGCCTCTCCTGTGTGAGTACCCTGTAGGGAGAGATCATTAGTTTATGTGCCACTAGCGCGGACAGGGCATCACCCTGTGTGTGTGTCTGTGATTGGAAAATGGGTGGGGGACAGTCTAAGCATTCCACCTCACCCCCTAAGGGTACCCAGCATATTACATGTACATGCATTATGGTCCAACAACCTGCAGGTATTTAGAGAATTGAAATCTTTACACGTGTGAAAATCCATCTAAACAATGCCCACTAGAAGGTACCTTCAATCTAGATAAGATCATACATCTAAGAGGAGCTTTTAATCAGCAAAAAGCCCTGACACAGCATGAGCAATTTGTCTATTGAGGAAAGGAACGGGTTAATTTGAACTTCAGCTTGGCCCAGGGATAAAGAGAAAGTTGCTCTGCGTTCAAGGTCAAGAATCAATGCAGACTATGCTAAGTATGAAGAAAAACTGCTTTCGGCTTCAGGTGGCTGTGAAAAAATATAGACAGAGGCAAACCAAAGGCACTACAAGTTACAGAACTGAGATTACATTTGCAAAGCTTAGCTGTCCAGGGAGATCCAACAGTGTGCCTTTGTGACCCCGGAGCCGGTGTGGCTTGGTGACACGGAAGAAGCTAGAGGCAGCCGACCTGGACTGGAATCTCTGAAAGAGACGCAGCAGGAGATTCCAGGGCATAAAAGAACAGCCCTCCCAAGAGCGGAAGCATGTTGGAAATTCTGTACAAGCTGTATACAGGATAAACTCCCATCCACCTCTCCCCCTTCTCTGAACATTATACACAGAAGTGGCCAGTCTGGATGTACGTGTGTGAATATGAAAGTGGCTTAGGGCTTGGGGCATTAAGGTTTTTCCTGAGTGATGTGGGAGCGTTCCCAAGACTCTCTCCGTTGTTGTTCTATTATTTTATTAATGAAGCTTTAAAATTCAGTTATATGGAGTGTTTTCTTTATCTTCCCCGACGATCCTGTAGTGTCAGCCTGATCACCTGACACGAGGGACAGATTGGTAACAAAAATTTGTCACAGTTTGGTGAGCAATTAGGAATGGGGGAGCCCTGCAGAATTCACACTATCTATTTGTTTTACCCTTGTTATTTTATGTTTGCTTTGTTTGGTACTGTTGGTGTTGTGTGTTGAGGACTGCATGAGTAAAAGTGAGCCCTAATAAGATAAGGAAATAATAGGGTTCTGGTTATATTCTGGTTACCTGGTTACTGTATTTCTGTCTTATACCTTTGGGTGTTAGGTGTGTGGGCGGAACTGAGCTTCTTGTTCATAATTCCTCAGGGTGGAAGCCATAGCATGAGAGGAAGCCTTGAGGTCGTATTAAGATCCTTCTGTTCCGTCCCCTGTAGCAGTCAGTATAAGCAGAGATTGCTGGCTTGGATTTTTTGGATTAGACCATTATTCCCTTCTTCTTTCTGTTTAATTCTCTATTTGAGTGCCAGAAAAGGGGATGAGTGGGTCTCAACGGAAACCCTCTAAGGATAGCCCTTTGGATTACATGTTAAATAAATGGCCTTTACCCGGTGTTCAGAAAGGAATGCTGAAGAGGAAAGTTTCTGATGTCTTTAAAATGTTTGTAAATAAATTCTGGTAAAGTTAATTATGTCCCTTTTAAGGTAAGAATCTTTAAGCTGTGGATAGCTTTGGATCCAAAAACAAGCCTGAAAGCATCTGTATTAATGCAAATTATCTAACTGATCAGGTAGAAGCCACTGAAACCTGGGCTGCCTATGAAACAAATACAAGAAAATATGGGGTAATTCCTCTGTTTTGCCTGAAATCAACAAGGGTATTTGTATATTTTAAGTGATGATTGACTGCCCAGAAGGGGTAGATCTGTTTTTTTGTTTTTTGTTTGGTCTTTCAAATAATCAGAGAAAACTGATGCCAGTTGAACAGCATTCAACATACCACGCATTTACTGGCACAATAGGAATCATGTTTTGTGTTCTATGTTCTGTTTTGTGGTGTTTGTCTCGTGGTCAAAATTGTTGTGTTTAATATTTTCATAGGATAGTCTAATTTAAAATCAAACAGAAGGGTTAAATGCAGATACTTGTTTTATTCAACTTGGAATACAAAGTGTTTGGATAAATCAGGAAAATGTGATATACTAAAGTCTAATACATTTCTGTAAGTAAGAAAAAGAAACTTCATTGGCCAAATCTTTTAGTGGAAAATTGTTATTAAAATTTGCATCCCAACAGTCTTTGGAAGCAAGGACATGAAAAGTTAACCCACTCCCCATATTGTACATGGGATCCTTCTGGCTACCTCGGATTTCTAACCAGAGGGCTGGGGATGGTGGGTAGCTATTGGACTATAGGTTGTATTGAGTGAACTCCTCAAAGTGGGTGTGCTTGTTCTGGCTTGTTGCTACAAAGCTCTGTAATAAGGTTATTTTAGTGAAAGGGTATATGTGGAATACATTGACTAATAAGACTAATGGACTAGATCATGACAATGTTTATGTGTTTGTTGTTGGGAAAAAGGTATATGAGTGAAGAATGGAAGTTTCCTTTGTAGATTAAAAGAAGCCAAGAAGGGGAGAAGGAAAAAGAACAGAATGAGTTAACTGGAAAAAAAAATAGCTAGCATGCTTAGGCTAAAGATAAGACTGGCCCCATTCAAGGACACTGCACACAGCTAAGACTTGGCTGACAACCAAGAAACAGGGGGCTTGAATGTGCCCAAACAGCTATGAGATCTGCAAAACACTGCCAGACATTAATGAAATGTGTTAGGTTTCTTTTCTCGCAGGAAAAGAAGCGCTACCTAAAGATTCTAGCAGCCCTGCCACTCCTTGGAACCAGGAGACTGGATCTATGTAAAGGTCCACCAACGAAAGACTGCTTTGGCTCCATGCTGGAAAGGCCCTTATTAAGTCCTGCTGACTACCAACACCACTGTGAAGTGCCAAAGACTGACTGCTTGGACCCAGATTCTCACTGCAAAAAGACCCCTCTACCTCAGGAGGATTCTCCTACTGATGATTAGCCAATTCCTCCTTCTAGCTCTGTTGTGCCTTCTGGACAGCAGGAAAAAGGGACAAAGTGAAGTGCTAGTAACCTCTCCCTTGTCCACTGACAGATCTACTGTGCCTTTGGATTTTTCTAGAAGAATCAAAACCATGGCAGGGTGATGTGCTGGTAACCTCTCCCCTGTAGGATGCTGAACCATGACTGTTTCGAGGAAGAAGAAGGAACACTCACTCCTCTGACATTGCCAAAGTCCAGGAATTCCTGACTAGAAAGGACATTAAGAACTGACCCTGGTGAAGAAACAAAGAATTATACACTGGCAGGAAGAAATTTGTGGGACCCATGCTTGGGAATGTGGTATTGATTGGATTTTGGAGTTTATTCTACAGGCTGCACCCTGTGTTTGGGATAAATCCTTCAGCATGTCTTGCTCTCCCTAACTGGATTTTAAATAACAAATACCCAAAGAGTTTGTTCTGGCACTGGAAATTTTACCTGTATTGAAACCATTCCAGTGACTGATAATGTAACCTGTACCTTATTGCAATACACCCCCTCCTATGCTATTAATGTTAGTGCCTTTTGAAAGTACCTGAGAATAGTTAAAGAACAGATGTGATATAGTACTACACCAGAGATGTATTAGGATATCAATGGACTGTGATTAAAACAACACTAGGGACTGTCAAATTTACATTGCCCTTATCCAGTTTCCCGATCAGCTCTACATACCCAAATTGCTCACAAGGGGCTGCCATTAGATTAGCACAACAGAGGACCTGGGTTATTTCCTCTGGAAGAAGAGGGACTTGATCAGATCCCTATGGGATGGGACCAATAGTGCAGCAGTCATTTGGAATATTCTTAAAAGCCAAGAACATGATGAGAAATTGGGCCAACTAGAAAAGGCCACTAGCCTTATTTCTGGAGCTCAGCTAACCCAAGTACAGGCTGGAGTTGGTGAGTTACATGTCATTTCCACCTTTAGTTCAATGACCCAGAAGTTACTAACAGAGATGGTATTGAATATCACTGAGGCTGGGAAGGCATTTCAGTGGGATCTAGTATGTTTAGAAATTCAGGATTTCCTGAATGACCAGCTGATGGCCATTTGGAGTGATCTTGAGTACCAGCCTTGGCCCACTGCCCTTACAGACACATCAGGAGTACCATCTGATCTGTGGTCATGGAGACATACTTGGACACTTTCTGGGTGGAAGTGTGGACATTTACAGTGCTCCTTCCAAGCATAAGGACCAGTTAGGGGGATGTGGGCTCCCACATACCAAATCCTGATGGGTCCATGGGGAGGATGCATGTGGGACTGGATTATTCACCGAGACATCTGGGAAATTAGATCACCTAGAATACCTAACTGATTTATAGTCAGTGCCCCTAGAATAACACCTGATATTTTGGATAGGAATAGGGAGTCAATGGACATTTGGTTGTTAGAAACCCTACAGCTTCAGTGTATCCATAAACTGAAGCCAGGGAAAGTTGTCAATGTGCATAATAACGTTTGCTGGGAGGGTAGAGGACAAAGAACTATCCTGACAGGACACCTACTTTTTCAAGCTAATGATAGCTGTGTGTATGTTAGAACCACCACATTGCAAGATACACATTTTAATCTCATTACCACTGCAGGCAATCATATTGTTTGTTGGTCTGCAGATAGAATTTTGCAAGTAGCCCTTAGTTTCCAGATACCCTTTAATTGGACAAGCTTAGTACCTGATCGATTTCAAGATTTGCTTTCATTGTTACCAGCGGTTCAAAGGATCTCTGAAATATAAGGGCAAATTTACATGCTTCAAAATATATATCAAGCTGAAAAGAATGCCTTTCATACAGCTTATAGAATGTTTACTTTATGTACTAAGTCTGATATATTGTGCTTTGTGACCAAAACTGTACAACAACCCCATCATATTATTGCTTTGGGAATGTTATTGCTTGTATTGCTGTTAGTTAGTTTAGGATTATGTTGTTGTTGTAAAATAATAATAATACCTTTCATGTCCATGTTGTCAGAGGTGTGTTGTCAGATGCTACCAGTGTGGTGCTCTGCTCTCTCCTTGTTGGAATCACTCGGCTGCGTGCATGTGTTCCCTCTGTGTGCTGCCCCAGCTCTGTGCAGATAGCTGACACAGCAGACTCCGAAAGAACTCCCAATAATCACAGAGTCTAGTAAGGTACGAAGGCTCATCGGCCAGGTTTATTGCCTTATGGACACAATTGCCCTTCCCTGTAGGTTTCTTAGCCTAATTCAGGGCATACTACGAGAAAGTGCCTCTTGACAGTGGACTCGGCTCAATCAGTGGTGGGACCTTCCACTGCCCCCTCTGCCGGACAAAGACATCTCCCCAAGGATGCATTCTTATACACAGGTACAAACAAGTTACACATCACTCCTGACGTATTGAGGTACAACCCCTCTACGTAGTAAGGTGCCGCCTCTCACCTTGTACATGTTGGTTTGAAGAAAACAACTCTATCCATCATTTTACCCTTTTGCCCCTGTCATTGGGATGGGTCAGTCTGTCCGTTGTTATCTGTGAGGAGTGTACAAGTATGCAAATGTTCTGATATCTGGTGTCCAGTACCTTTTAGGTACGTATCTTCTTCCAGCATCAGCCCTTTCCTTGCCAGCTTCTGTGAGCAGGGCCTGCCTCTGGCTCACAGCTTCACTTTGCTTTATGTTAGCAAAGTCTTGGCCATTATTTTAGTTCAGGCCTCAGGCCTCAGACTGGGCCTTTATCAGGGCCTTCACTTACTACAGTCCATGCTAATCATGCATTGGCATTATATCCAATGAAAACCCCTAAGGTTGAAACATCTGATGTAGAATCAGAAATCCATGGCTCAATGCAAATAGAGATTTGAAAGTGTCTGTTGTACTAGGAGTACAAAAGGGGGGAGTGTGGAAGTACAGAAAGAACTGACAGGGATTTGTAGGGGAACGTAATGCATGACAGTCTCTGTTAGCCAGAGTTGGGCTAACTGTAACCCTAATAACGCGAGATTTGTAGAAGCGAGGATTGTGTGAGGGGAGCAGAAAAGAACTGTGTGAGAAGTTGTTTTGACTTTGTGTAGATTATGTGTAGATAGACTGGCGTCTCTCAGAAATGAGAAAAAGAAGATATCAGGATGACCTATGTATAAACAAAATGCAGCTGTTGCTTATTATTGTCTGTAACAAAAGTATAAATGCTTGTTGTAATTGTTTACCTCTTGAGAGACCTGTCTAGGAAGGGGAGACCCTATGTCCTAGTGCACTCTCTCCCTGTTGTAGCTGCTAAACAGAATAAAGTATCTGACTCTGCTGCATCCAAACAAAAAAGCGAGAACTGAGTTTTTCTCCGACAGCCCCATCAGGCACTGGGATCTCAACCCAGAATTCCAAGGGGCAGGGGAGACTGCAGGAACTATGGGATAGCTATGGGATAGCTACCCACAGTGCAATGCTCCAGAAATTGACACTAGCCTCGGTTACATGGATGCACACCGCCGAATTATTGTGCTTAGTGTGGCCGCGTGCATTCGACTTTATACAATCTGTTTTACAAAACAGTTTTATGTGAAATCAGAATAATCCCGTAGTATAGACATACCCAAAGATACAGAGTCAATATCCATAACTTCAGATACAAACATGATCCATGCATATAGGTAGGATAATCATATTCGGCAAATCATAACTTTTCCAGTGACGCTGCACATGACTCATCTTGTACAAAATGCCTCATGTCCTAATCATATTATAATCCTGCCACTATGCTGAATATGGGCTGTAGTGTGAGATGTTGGGAATGGAACTTCCCCTCTTTGTGGAACAGGAAATAACCCTCTAGCCAGGGTTGGGAAAACTTCCCAGACTCCCAATTCTGGAGCCTGAATCTACTGACATTTCAGTAGTTACCATCAACCCCAATTTTTGTGGCAACTGCAAACTTTATCAGTGATGATTTTATACTCTCTTCTAGGTCATGAATAAGAATGTTAAATAGCACAGGGCCAAGAACCAATCCCTGTGGGAACCTCCTAGAAAGAAACCCACTCGACCATGGTTCCCCGTTAACTATCACAGTTTTTAATCTATTTAACGTATGCCGTGTTTATTTTGTACCTTTCTAGTCAAAATATTGTGCTGAACCAACTCCTATGCCTACGTATATTACATCAGTACTATTAGCTGCAAGTAAATGTTTGATCTCATCCAATAAGGATATCCAGTTAGTTTGATAGGATCTATTCAGGGCCGGTGCAACCATTTAGGTGGACTAGGCTGTTGCCTAGGGCGCCAAGATTTGGGGGCGCCAAAAAGCAGTGCCCCCCCAATTTTTTAAGTGGTTGAGCAGCCGCTGCTGCTGGGATCGAGAGGGACTCTGAGCTGCCGGGGGCATTGGCAGCGGGCAACCCAGGGTGTCCCCTGGGTCAGGGCACCGCTGCGGCAGCCAGCAGCCCAGGGTTTATAGGTGGCAGGTTCTATATGCTTGCGGTGCTCGAGCACCAGCAATATTCAGGGCTGGGGGCCCTGCTCCTGCAATATTTGGAGCTGAGTCTCTCCCCCGGCCCTGCCTGGATCGAGCCCTGGCCCCCGCGGGTCTCCTCTGCCCCCGCTCTGCCAGGTCCCTGCCTGACAGAAAGCAGCGCAGCGTCTCTCCCCTGCCTGCTTCTGTTGCTGGAGTAGAGCGGCTTCCAGCAGAACTGCTGTCCGCTGCCCCAGGGTCCTAGTGCCCCCAATCTCCTACTGGCAGGGCAGGCTGCCCTTACCCTGTGCTTCTGGCCTCGCCCTGAGTCTCTCCATCACCCCTCAGCCCCCACACCCTAATCCTCTACCTCAGCCCTGAGCCGCCCCTCACATCATGAATCCTTCATCCTCAGCCTCAATCCTCATCCCCCTGCACCCTAATCCTCTTCCTCAGCTCCCCCCACATCATGAACCCCTCATCCTCAGCCCCAACCCTCATCCTCCTGCACCCTAACACTCTTCCCCAGCCCTGAGCCCCCCGCATCATGAACCCCTCCTCCTCAGCCCCAATCCTCATCCTCCTGCACCCTAATGCTCTTCCCCAGTCCTGAGCCCCCTGCAGCATGAACCCCTCCTCCTCAGCCCCAACCCTCATCCTCCTGCACCCTAGTGCTCTTCCCCAGCCCTGAGCACCCCCACATCATGAACCCCTCATCCTCAGCCCCACAGCCCTCATCCCACACCCCAGCCCTCTGCCCTAGCCCTGAACTCCGTCCTGCATCATGATCCCTCATCCTCAGCCCCAACCCTCATCCCCCTGCACTCCCTCCTATCCCCAAACTCCCTCCCAGAGCCTGCACCCCTCACCCTTTCCTGCACCCCCACTCCCAGCCTGCACCCAAACTCCATCCCAAAGCCTACACCCCTCACCCCATGCTGCACACCCACCTCCTGCCCCAGCCCAGAGCCTGCACCCAGCACCCAAACTCCATCCCAAAGCCTGCACCCCTCACCGCCTCCTGCACACCCACCTCTTGACCCAGCCCGGAGCCTGCACCCAGCACCCAAACTCCATCCCAAAGCCTGCACCCCTCCTGACCCTAATCCCCAGCCTAGGACCTGCACCCCAAAGCTCCCCCCCAAACCTCTCCCAGAGCCTTAGACAAGTGGGGGTGGAGTTTGGGGGGGCAGGTTCTGGGCACCACCAAAATTTCTACAAACTTGCCACCCATGCCTGGGTCAGCGTGCCACGAGCAGCCCAGGGGTTCCACTGTGCAGTTGCTGCTTCACTTTTCCTGCCTCCCAGGCTTGCGGCGCCAATCAGCTGTTTGGCACCGCAAGCCTGGGAGGAGAAATAGAGCAGGGCAGCGTGCTCGGGGAGGACACAGAGCAGAGGTGAGCTGGGGTGGGGAGGTAACGCAGGGCTCCTCGGGCCAAGGGGTGGGGAGCAGCCGCGAGGGTGGGGGGCACACTTCAGGGCGAGGAACTGCTGCAGGGCTGGGGGGAGCGCAAGGTGGAAGTTTCGCCTAGGGCTTGAAACTTCCTTGCACTGGCCCTGGATCTATTGTGTCTACACTTTTTTAATGGGTACTGATTACATTACCCTCCTTTAATTCTTTATTAATGAAATCCAGTATCGGCTGCTCCATTCTCTTGCCCAGTGTTGATTTCAGATTGACAGACTTGTAATTAGCTGTGTCATCTCTTTTATGCTTTTTAAATATTGACACAGCATTAGCTTTATTCCAGTCTTCTGGAATTTCCCAAGTGTTCCAAGTCCTAATTAAAACCAACATGAACAGTCCACCAGGCTCCTCCAGCAGGTCTTTCAGAACTCTAATTATCTGATTTAAACATATCTAACTTTAATAGCTGCTGTTTAACGTCCCCGGGAGTTACTTTTGGAATGGAAAGACTGTCAGCGTCAACATCTTGTGATATGAGTTACATCATCTGTTTTTCTCCAAATTCAGGAGAGAAATATTTATTGAACACTTTTACCTCTTCTGCATGATTGTTGATAATTCTGCCATTTCCATCTAGTAATTTACCACTACCATTGTTAGGATTAATTTTGTACTTTTAAAAACTTCCTTCTTATTGTCATTGGTTGATCATTGCTTTCTGATAGCTTCCTTGGCCAACTTTCTACAATTCTGACCTTCTAACTTAGATTCTTTACTATTGACTTCCCCTTTCTTCCATATATTTTATTTGGAGAGTGTTGGATTTCCTACCAGGGAGACACCAGCAGGGTCCAGAGACAGCCTCATCTCCTGTATTAAGCTCTGGCTAGTAGCTATGTGATAAATGTGATGACCCTGCTTCCATCTGTCAGCTGGGAGACACAAAGGTTCTCTCTTTCCCCTCTCTGATGCCTCCTGGCTGCTCTAGGCAAAGTGGGGTGGGACTCTGTTAACATGTGCCTCACAGAGCTTCCATTTACCTGGTGCTGCTGGTCTGTGAATAGTGGGGTTGTGAGTGGGGCAGCAGATACTGAGAGTTGGACCCTTGCTCTTTCAGGGGCCAGTGACTTTTGAGGAGGTGGCTGTGTATTTCACCATGGAGGAATGGGCTCTGCTGGACCCTGTTCAGAGAGCCCTCTACAGGGAAGTCATGCAGGAGAACTATGAGACAGTGGTCTTGCTGGGTAAGGAGTCCTGTCTCCTGGGTTATTAGAAGCTCTAAAGAACCTGAGCAGTAATAACTTTATATCTTTATTCATCATCCAAGTTTTGACAAGTTTCCTTGCCCCCCTTTTTTTCCTTATCTCCAATACACTAGCGGGCAGCAGGGAGGGATGAGATAATGAGAGACGAGGAGGGAACAGAAGCTCCCGAGGTGCCGGGAGGTGGTGCCCCTCGAGTAATGAGAAGAAGGCTATGTTTACTAAACCGTATCGCTAAATCAACCATGGCTAGATCAATCTCAGAGAGTCAATCCCGGCTGTAGTGTCGACTTGCCCTTAATAACCCATTTCTTTATGTTCACCTCCTTGCCCCTCCACGCATGTTCCAAGCTAATAAGCAATACTCTGATTGTGACATCTTACCTCTAGCGAGTATAAAATTGCCCACAAGACGTGAGACTAGGTCATAGATCATAAAATCAGGTTGGGGTCAAGAAAAGTGAGAGTTTGGAGAGAGTCTCGTCCCCCCTCACCCCATCTGCAGCAGCCACAAGCTGTCTTCCCTCCAGGCTCCTTGGATCTTTGAGCCCATCCCTCCTGAGGTTGAATGACCCAGTTCTTGTTTCTTACATTCTCCTTTTCCGGAAGAATTAGAAGCTGTTGCACCTGGACTTTAGCATTTAATTCCCCAGCCTTCTCCTCACATTGGGGGAGTTTAATTCTCCCTCCCATTACGCCTGAGTCACTAGATGTCCTAATGCCCCAAAATATCTTTTTGCAATGTCACAGTTCAGGGGTAGCCAAACCTTTGACCTGCCTCCATGGTCTGCTCAAGAAATGGCCCCTCAGGTATCAGGTCTCTTGCCAGCCCCTCTCTGTGGGTAGGGACCCATATGCCTCTCCTTTTTGACCAGTGTGTGAGGATTGCAGCTTGTCCTCCACTGTCTTTGCTGGACTAACGTCCAGTTCCTGTGCTTTGCTTTCTCTCCAGGGGCTGTGAGCAGTGTGTCTGAGATAGACGTGGGACTTTTGGTGATGCTTGTATGACGCCAATACACACCTCAATTTCCTGATGTGATTGGTATTGTTATGATTATAAAGGGCAGGAGACATGAAGTGTTTTGTCACCTCGCTGTCATGGGGTGATATGAATGGGTCATTAAAGACTGGCTGGGAGTAACCTACATCAATGGAATACCCGACAGAGACAAGGGAATGACTGTCACCCAGGGCTGCCCAGAGGATTCAAGGGGCCTGAGGTCTTTGGAAGCATGTCCCCCTTACCCTAACACCACAGAGCATTTCCCCCATGTCCTCCTTACCAGCTCTGATGCCGCAGAGCATTTACCCTGTGTCCCCATTCCCTGTTCCCTCTCCTGTTTGACTCAGTTTATATAGTAATATTCTCAGCTATGCTTTTGCTTAACCAATCATTGTACTGAAATTTAACTAACTAATCCTAACACATTGAAACATAATTCTCTAACCAACTGTATCCCACTATTCTAATTAACTTACACCTAGCAAAATTATTATGCAGCAGACAAAAACAGTTAGAGAACCAGACTGATTAACATTGTAAAAGTGGTGGCCATAAAGATAAAACAATACAAAAATGAGGGTTTCACAACCACAAGCATTGAGAAGTGATTTCTTGCCAAACAGGCTGCTATCCAACTAAGTTTTCTTTAACCATCTTAAGATCTGTTTCTTTATCTGGTGGTGATGGGCACTATCAGGATAGGATCATCTTCCTAACCGCCCAATAGCACCTTATTTCAGTGTGACTGGTTTGGGATGTGAGGATGTGACCCTTCGCTTCCCAGCTTATGGCTGAACCTGCTGCTTAGCCAAAGGCCTTAGCCTAAGAACAAGGCCTCAGACTGTCACAGTAAGAGAAGGCCCTTACAAATACAGACAGTGATTTTGATTCTTTGTTTTCATATTCCTGTAAGTAGCTAAGTGATAAAAATGCACCTAAGTTCTTAAACTATAGGCTTTACAGGCAGGCCTGAATATCTCTATTCTATCAGTGGGTTCTATCCCTTCTCGCATTCTGTATCTGTCTTGTGTATTTAGATTGTAAATTCTTCAGGTCATGGGCCATCTACTATTCTCTGTTTGTACTTTGCCTAGCACAATGGGGACCCACTGTTAGGGAGTCCTTAGGCACTAAGGTAATGAATATGATTTATAACCATAATAACTCTCTGGCTACTTTGAGCCAAGGAAGCTGGCCTTGGGTGTTACTGCTTAAAAATGAGCTGGGGGTTAAAATCATGGACTATTCTTTGTGACAAGTATCCCACAAATTCCACTGACCTCCCTCATTTTCTTTGCCTGCAGCAGGGTTTCCAGTTTCCAAACCTGATGTGATCTTACAGCTTGAATGAGGGGAAGAGCTGTAGGTCCCAGACCTCCAGGGCTCTAGAAAGAAGTGCTTCCAAGAGCTGCCTTCCCAGGTGAGGACTTGGTTAAACCAACTCAACAACTGTGTGGGAATGCAGGAAACATTGGAGATGCCCTATAAAGACCCTGTAAGCTCTCCAAGTTCAGGATTGTTCCCTGCAGGTGTGGAATCATTATGGCAGATGTGACTCATGGCTTCCCTCCTATTCTGACTGACAACTGGCAGCAGGTCGCTCCCCGATCTCACTTTCCCCTGAGTGTTCTTATAAGATGCAGACAATAACTGATCCCTTCTTCTCTCCTCTGGGGAAGGTTTTGGGGAAAATCAGCTCCTGATAGGTTCGATCTCTCCCACACATATTTTGGATTGTTATCTCTTTGTCCATTCCTCTCTCTGAGATTTTCTTTCTTTCTGGTGCAGATAGTGATCTATGTCTGGATTCTCTCTGTCTCCCTTCAGGTGATGGGATGGTGAGTCAGAATGAGGAGGAGAAATCCCATCAGAAAGATGCTGAGCAAGGAGAACCACATGGAACTTTATCAGGAAGATCCAAAGGGAATGTTTCCGGGAGTTGTACACTCTCAGAAAATACAAAAGCCTGTGAGACTCAGGAGAGGCCAGAGGGAAAGTTTAGTATCCTCTCAGACCTTGTAACAAGCGACAGAATCAACTTGGAAGAGACACGCTACACATGCCATGAGTGTGGGAAAAGCTTTAGTCAGAGCTCTGCCCTTTTCAGACATCAGAGAATCCACACAGGTGAGAAACCTTATGAATGCTCTGAGTGTGGGAAATGCTTCACTGATAGTTCAGCCCTCATCTCACATCCAGGACCAGTGCTAGGGTTTTGAGCGCCCTAGGCGGACGGCAATTTCGCTGCCCCGCGCACTGGTCCCGCGGCTCCAGTAGAGCTGCCGCAGTGGTGCCTGCGGGAGGTCAACTGGAGCCGCGCAAGCAGCTGACTGTCCGCAGGAATGACTGCGGCAGCTCCACGGGAGCTGCCTGTCACCCCCTCCAGACACCCTGGACTGCCGTCTGCCGCAGCGGCAGCTGGCAGCCCGGGGTTTCCCTGGGCCAGGGGACTCCCGCCCCTGGGTTGCCAGCTGCCAGGGTGGCGCCCTGACCTGGGGGACACCCTGGGCTGCTGGCTGCCACGGAGGTGCCCTGACCCGGGGGACACCCTGGGTTGCCGGCTGCCATGGAGGTGCCCTGACCTGGGGGACACCCTGGGCTGCTGACTGCCACGGAGGTGCCCTGACCCGGGGGACACCCTGGGTTGCCGGCTGCCATGGAGGTGCCCTGACCTGGGGGACACCCTGGGCTGCTGGCTGCCACGGAGGTACCCTGACCCAGAGGACACCCTGGACTGCCAGCTGCCGCCGACAGCTCAGACTCCCTCTCTTGTCCCAGCAGTAGCGACTGCTCAACCATTTAAAAAAAATGTGGGGGCGCTTTTTGACGCCCTCAAATCTCAGCGCCCTAGGCAACCGCCTAGTTTGCCTAAATGGTTGCACCAGCCCTGCTCACATCAGCGAATCCATCCAGGAGAAGCGCCCCACACATGCTCAGAGTGCAGGAAAATCTTTAGTCGGAACTTTACCCTGAACACACGTTGTAGATCCACACAGGAGAGAAGCCCTGCACACGCGCCGCGTGTGGGGAAAGCTGCAATTGGCGCTCAAACCTTATCACACATCAGAGAATCCACACAGGAGAGAAGCCCTGCACAGGCGCTGAGTGCGGGAAAAGCTGCAATTGGCGCTCAAACCTTATCAGACATAGAAAAATCCACATGAGTGACAAACCCTATGGATGCTCTGTGTGTGAGAAATGGTACTTCAGTCATTCAGGCCTCATCTTACATCATAGAATCAACACAGGAGAAAGGCCCCCACACATGCTCTGAGTGCAGGAAAAGCTTCAATCAGCGCTCAAGCTTCATTAGACATCAGAAAATCCACATGAGATAGAATTGTAATAAATCCCGTGACTAGGCTTGGCCAAAATATCTTTAAAAAAAATCGCATTTGCTAATTCCCACATAGTGATTTTTGTACCATCTTCACTGTGGTCTCTCAGCTCCATTAGATAAGTTGCCTTCTTCTGCCTTTTGCAGCTCATCCATCTTTGGACTCAGTCTTATGATCTTTTCTATCAATTCCTTTCTTTTTGAGTCATAGGAATGTGTGTCCCTCCTGCCAGGAATGTTCATCAGCTCCAGGTGAGGGAGAGAGGTTTGATCCCAACAAGGGACACTTGTTGCAGGCACAGAGGGTACCTGAGGCAAGCAACAGTGGTCGGTGCCTGGAGTGCTTAGCGCCAATAAACACACCAGGGTGGAGAAGCGAGCAAAGTTTATTTGAGATCTCAAAGCGGTGCTGGGAGACACAGCACGCCTCAGATCCAGCACACACAATACAAACAGGTTACCTTTTTTATACTTTACTTTTAACTAAGCCCTTCCCTTTTCCCTCCCTCCTCCTTGTAGCAGTTACATTAAGCAGTTACACTAAACAGTTAATCAAAGCTGGCGACTACAAGTCTCGCTTGTTAGGTCCGCTCCTTTGAATTACGACCTTGTCCTTTCTTCTTTGTGAATTGTTATCTCCTCTCCCTCGGCCAAAAGTATGCAGGCCTCGTTAGTTCTGCCTTATACTAGTTTGAGCTGTATGGCAACTGATAACGGATGTTGCACCTGGCCTTTTCTATTTATTGGCCTGTTAGGTCAATTAGAGTTTAAACATGGAAGGACTTTTGCTCACCAGAGGCCTAAAACAGGGAGACTTTATATCCTTATTGCCTTCCACTTTTCCAAGTTACTTAGGATTATGCTTTTGTGACACCAACACACTGAGGCAAAAACTACTTCTGCCTTCCATCCACTAGGACTGTATATGTCGTTGGCTGCTCAAGTTAGTGATCTTAATGTAAAAGTTGTAGTGCAGATGCAGCCCAGGTGCAGTGATTGGCATTAGTTTTCCCCTTGACCTGACCTAAACTCCATCACTTCTCCTAGTCTAAACAAACCCTGAGCATCACAGTTATACTGTTCCCCCATTTCAAAGCGATTGCTAGTCATCAAGTTCTCCCTTGGGGAACAAATTGTTTCATTCCCAGTTGCTCTGATGTTGCTTCAGGTTGTGCTGGAGAGCAGATATTTTTATTATCATTTTCCACACTTAAAATATATTGAACTATAACAAAGAGCAGGAACAGGCCAGGGATAGGGAAAAAAGTCATTTCACCCATTGTAACAACAGATGTAGTTAGGGTAAGTCAGAGGGAGTCCCTTATTCCCCATCGCTATTCTCCTTCAATCAGTGCTAGAACCTAAGAATCCTTTTCCTTTCCCCAGTTGTGGGATGGGAGGCTTTCAAAAGTGCTCCCTGTGCTATAGTACATGGCTAAGCTCAGAGAATAAACCCTAAATCTCCCCTGAGTTTTGCTTTTTGAATTCTGTATTTCCGATTACTTCAAGTCTGGGCACTGTGATTATTTACCAGTTTCTCTAGTACTGTTCCTACCACTGTTTCTGTAACATTTTTTGTTTTTTATGGGACAGGGTTTTTATTCCTTTGTCTAACCCCAACCTGGAAGGCCAGGGTGTGTGTTTTCTCTGGCTCCTCCCCACAGACAAATCTGACATGGTTGAATCTGCCAGGAGCAAACAAAAAGCCCCACGGGTCACACACACAAAGCAGACACACACACACAAGACACAGAAGAAAGTGAATTATATGAGCTATCAACATTTCCACTTTCCCACAGCATGTTAGTTCTGAAGGTTGTTTTAATTTGTTTATTTTCTTGGAACCAGAAATGGGGAAAGAGAACACTGGAGTCAGTGGAATTACAGCAGGAAGGGATAAGTCTCATGATTCGTCACTAACCAAAGGCTTTGTAAACAGAGCGATAATGTTACTGAATGGTCTGGCTAACACTGCAGTTAGACACAATCAGCTCTATGGGTGGTAAATTGAAAGAGGCTCTGCTGCTGATCATGAAATAGCAGCTGTTTAAAGGTAATGTGCTTCTATTTCAGTGCCTCTGGAAGTACAGAAAACAATGATCTATGTTAAAGGAAAGTTGCCATTTCTCAGAGCTACAATTTCTATTGTGTGTATACAGGAAGGTTGGAATGTGTAGCAGGTAGTTTGGTAAAGCTTAGCTATTTTATGTGGGTAATAGGCTCCTGCCCATCTCCAG
Source organism: Gopherus flavomarginatus (assembly GCF_025201925.1). Classification (NCBI taxonomy): domain Eukaryota; kingdom Metazoa; phylum Chordata; order Testudines; family Testudinidae; genus Gopherus; species Gopherus flavomarginatus. Next base: position 6,358,942 of record NC_066632.1, on the reverse strand, counting down.
CAGAGGTTTCAATCACATATTATGGCAACTTACCGAATGTCACACAAATTAGTCCATTCCTCCCCATATTCAGTCTCTGACCGGAATGTTAGAATGAGGCAGAGAACCGGGAAAGCATCACAGCAGGAATACATTAAAAAGTGGGATTAATCAGAGCTGGGATGCAGACAGAGCCTGTTCTACAGCTGGTGAAGTGACAGGGACACACTCACACGAGTGCTGGCTCTGAAATAACAGCAGAAGCAGATTGAAGAGAATGAGCTCCTGTGGGAGCTATGGGCAGCTGCCCTGTCAGTGCATCACTCACCTGGCAGGTGTTACACAAAACGCAGCACTTCCCCTCTGGAAGAGAAACACTTCCCCTCACTGCCACCACTTCATTATGCTGTCCATGAGGCTTTTTGTCCTGCAGGATTTTGATCTCTTCAGGTGGTCCATGGTGATTCATAACAGAGCCATTAGGGGAGCAGGAGTCATCCCAATGGAAATCTCTCCACTTCTTTCTTAGTGCTTAGCCCTGGCTTTGGAGATGACATTAGCCTTATCCTGTCTTGAGTTTAGGTAGGATTTTGATCACCTTCTGGGGCTTGGCAGCTTAGAACTTTTGAGGGCTTTTCTCTGCCTTTTTGGTCCCCACAGCAGTCAGTTCATTCTAGACATGGGCACAGTGACCTTCCTGAGGATCTGACAGCTTTAGCCAGCTTCTCGGTGGCTATTTTCCTGCTCACAGCCACTGTCTTCTTCTCATGCCTTGTCCTGGGGGCCCAGCTGCTGGTTGAATGTGAAGGAACCAAAGTGCTGGTGACTTTAGCCCGCACCAAGTTGCCTTTGCTCGTCAGACTCCTGAACCCCAACTGGACGTGGCTCTTGTTCTTCTGCACAGCACAGCCCTGGAGAAGAGGGATCTGCAAATGTACATTCATATGATCCCTTTGTTTAATGGATGAAAACATAAACTAGACACTTAGAGAACTGGAACAGATTTCAGCTGATGGGCAGGTTTGCTAGGTTTTTATGCATTTGGACAGTGAAATGTTGAGTGTTTACATTCATTTCAAGCATCCCCGTATAGTGGAGCCCCTGAACATACTAGAGAATGGAAATCAAAATGTTTTCCCTTTTTTCAAAAATAAAAGTAAAATAAGAGGCTTCTTAGAAGGCACTTGAATTTGAAGCAAGGACCACTTGATCTGCAGTCAAACACTCTGCGACTTAGCTGTACCCCCATGAGAGCAGATACTTTCCCCATTGTAGCTGAAGCACATCAGTGATTCGAATAGCAGAGCCAGGTTCTCTCTGGGGCACAGAGATTTTTCGGGGAATTGGTGGCTCCTTTCTTTCCTCACTCTGGAGTAAACTCAGCTTTTTATTCCATGGTACATGTTTTATGAAATAACAACAGCAGCTTGAAGAAAGAGGAGAGTGAATATCTCCCTCTCAGGGCTGAAGGTGGCCACGTCCCCTCTGTCTGACCGTTGCCATTGCAGAAGAGAAGGTTTCAATGGAATTGAATGCCCTGGCTCAGACTAGAGACACAGAAAGGTTTTGCTGTTCGGTGAACAGCAAAGGAAATTGTGTCTGTATGTGAAACTGAGGAGCGACATGAAATGCCCACAGAGTGGCACAATGGCCTAAGCTAAGGCAAGAGGGTGAAGGAATGGGGCTGAGGAATGACTGAAGTGTACTCAGCTGGGATTGAAATGACATTTGTTTGTGTCGGGTAGTGAGAAATGTGACATTAATTCAGATGCAGGGTTGAGGCGTCTTTAGCTCCTTGTAGAATTTGAACTTGATTTCCCAGAAGGGAGAAAGGGAAAGTCTGGAGCTGCCTTTAGTCCCTGGCTGGAGCAGTGTATAAAAAAGTCTCCACAGACGCAGCTGGCAATTACAGGCCACTAAGGCTAGCTTCAATACCAGGCAAATTGGGTGAAATTGTAGATCCCAATTGTTAGACACATAGGTAAACAGAATTTGTTGGGTGTAGCGGGGTGGTTACCTGCTCCTGCCCTGCGGGGCTTGAAACAGCCCAGGAGAGGGCTGTGGCTGGGGGGAGAAGCCTGGGCTGAGTGGGGAAAGTAGGCTCAGCTGTGGCCATGCCCCAATCAGGCCCAGCTGGCCCTAGAAGAGGCTGTGAGCCAGAAGTCCAGTCAGTCTCCCTCTGCTTATAGTGAGAGAAGGGCCTGGCTGCAGGGACCCAAGCAAGGCATCTAGCTTGGGAGCAGGGCTGGGGAAGGGCCAGAGGAGCTGGGAGCTCTGGTCTGGAAAGCCCCCAGGCTGCAGATCTGACTATAGGCTGAATAGGTGCAGGGTTGCAATGGGGCAGCCCATGGGGAAGCAGAGGTGGCAGGTCCAAACCCCTTTGCCTGTGATGGGTGGCTCATACTGCAGTCTGCCCCAGTGAATGGGGGCTAGATGGAGACTGGGCAGTAGCCAAGACTGAGGTGAAGTGGGGATAGTGAGTGGGGGTTCCCCTGGAGGGCAAGACCCATAACTGTGGGGGTACTGCCAGTGGGCAGCACCCTGTAAAAGGGTACCGGGGTCCTGGGAGGGACAGGGGGCCAGCTGCAGTAAGGTGGATCACCGGTCTGCAGAGGGCACACTGACGGCTGGAGAGCTGATTCCCAAGACGACCAGGAGGAGGCACCGCCGGTTGAGTCTGCCCCCGCTTACATTGGGGAAGAATGAACATGGTTTTTGTAAAGGAAAATCATGCCTCACAGAACTACTATAATTCTTTGAGGGAGTCAACAAGCATGTGGATAAAGGAGATCCTGTAGATATAGTATACTCAGATTTTCATAAAACCTTTCGCAAGGTCTCTCCCCAAAGGCTCTGAAGCAAAATGGGATAAGATGGACAGTCCTCTCTGGGATAGATAACTGGTTCAAATGCAAGAAAGAAAGGGTCTGATTTTCCGAATGGAGAGAAGTAAATAGTGGTGTCCCCCTGGGGTGTCTACTGGGACCAGCACTGTTCAACTTACTCCTAAGTGATCTGGAAAAAGGGATAAACAGTGAGGTGGCAACATTTGCAGATGATACAAACCAACTCAAGTTAGTTTCGTCCAAAAAAGAGTGCAAAGTGTGACAAAGGAATCTCACCCAACGGAGTGACTGGGCAACAAAAAGGCAGATGAAATTCAATGTGGATCAGTGCAAAGTAATGCACATGGGAAAACATGATCCCAATTCTGCATCTAAACTGACGGGGTCTAAATTAGCTCTTACAACTTACGAAAGAGATCTTGGAGTCACTGTAGATACTTCTCTGAAAACATCTATTCCATGTGCATCGGCAGTCAAAAAAGCAAACAAAATGTTTGGAAGTCATTAGGAAAGGGATGGCTAGCAAGACAGAAATATAATATTGGCTATCTATACATCTATGGTATGCCCACATCTTGAATACTGGAGCTGGTCCCCCATCTCAAAAAGATATATCGGAATTCGAAAAGATACAGAAAAGGACAACCAAAAATGATTAGGGGTCTGGAACAGTTTCCACGTGTGGTGAAATTAATAAGACTGAGGGGAGTTTTCAGCTTGGAAAAGAGATGACTAAGGGAGGGGGGCTAGGATAGAGGTCTATAAAATGATGATGGGTTTGGATAAAGTAAATAAAGAAGTATCAAAAGGGTAACTGTGTTAGTCTGGATCTGTAAAGAAGTGCTATTTACTCCTCATAATACAAGAACTAGAGGTCACTTGATGAAATGAATAGACAGCAGGTTTAAAACAAACCAAAGGAAAAGATGGTTACTCACCTTTGTAACTGTTGTTCTTCGAGATGTGTTGCTCATATCCATTCCAATTAGGTGTGTGCGCCATGTGCACGTTCGTCGGAAGATTTTTACCCTAGCAACACTCAGTGGAGTGGCACCGCTATGGTGCCAGATATATACCCCTGCTGACACCACCGTCCCTCAGTTCCTTCTTGCCGGCTACTCCGACAGAGGGGAAGGAGGGCGGGTTTGGAATGGATGTGAGCAACACATCTCGAAGAAAAGACGGTTACTCACCTTTGTAACTGTTGTTCTTCGAGATGTGTTGCTCATATCCATTCCAGTTAGGTGTGTGCGCCGCGCGTGCACATTCGTCGGAAAACTTTTACCCTAGCAACTCAGTGGGCCGGCAGGTCGCCCCCTAGAGTGGCGCCATCATGGCGCTTGATATATACCCCTGCCGGCCCACCCGCTCCTCAGTTCCTTCTTGCCGGCTACTCCGACAGTGGGGAAGGAGGGCGGGTGTGGAATGGATATGAGCAACACATCTCAAAGAACAACAGTTACAAAGGTGAGTAACCGTCTTTTCTTCTTCGAGTGATTGCACATATCTATTCCAGTTAGGTGAATCCCAAGCCTTACGAAGGCGGTGGGGTTGGAGTGAAATGTGGCAGAATGAAAACTGCTGAGCCAGAGGCTACAGCATCTCTTGACTGTTGAACCAGGGCATACTGCGAAGCAAAGGTATGGACCGAGAACCAATAGAGCTGCGTGACAGATCTCGTGGGTAGGAACACGAGCCAGCAAGGCGGCAGATGAAGCCTGAGCCCTGGTAGAATGTACGATGATGTGGCTTGGAGAAATATGAGCCAAATCATAACAAGTGCGGATGTACACCATCACCCAAGATGAGATCCTCCGAGAGGAAAACAAGCAAGCCCTCCCTTTGGCCTGCTACCGTGACAGAGCTGGGGCACCTTACAAAATGGTTCTGTCAGCGCAATATAAATGCGAGCACTCCACAGATGTTCAAGGAGTGCAATGGTTGTGCCCATTGCTTTGAGCTGTGGGTAACATGAAAGGCTGAAACCACCTTAGGGAGGAAAGCCGGGTGCGGTCATAACTGCACCTTGTCTTTGTGAAACCTAGTGTACGGCGGAACCACCGTAAGAGCTCTGAGCTCGGAGACCCGTCTGGCCGATGTAACAGCTACGAGGAAAGTTGTCGTCCAAGACAGGTATAGCAGAGGGCCGGTCGTGAACGGCTCGAATGGGGGAGACATAAGTCTGGTTAAAACTAGGTTGAGGTCCCAGGTTGGGGCTGGGCGGCGCACCTGAGGGTGCAAGCGCTCCAAGCCCTTGAGGGACCTCGAACCCATAGAGTGTGAGAACACGGAACGTCCACCTTAGCCTGGCTGGAAGGTAGAGATGGCTGCTGAGTGTATCCTCAGCGATGATACCGCCAGGTCCTGCCGCTGAAGGCCAGAGGCAGGCCAAATAGAGGGGATCGAGACCTCAGCAGGAGCAAGATCGAGCGTATTGCAGCTGTAGAAGAAACGCTTCCACCCGGCCCGGTACGTTGACCAGGTGGAAGGCTTCCTGTCACCCCGGCTCAGTTACGCAGCAGCCACACCGTGAGGCGAAGAGGCTGCAGGTCCGGGTGACGAAGCCTGTCGTTGCCCTGAGTGATAAGGTCTGGGTGGGGTGGCAGGGTAATTGGGTCGGTTATTGACAGGCCGAGCAACGTGGTATATCAGTGCTGCCTGGACCACTCTGGAGTGATCATGATGATGCGCGCTCTGCCCCTGCAGAGTTTGAGCAGGACCTAATGAACCAGTGGGAACAGTGGGAAGGCATAACGGAGTTGGCCTTTCCACGGCATCAGGAATGCGTCCAAGATCGATCCCGAGGAGAGACCTTGGAAGGAGCAGAACATCTGGCATTTTCTGCTCTCGCGGTGAGCGAACAGGTCTATGTGAGGAAACATCTCCACTTCTGGAAAGCAGAACGCCTCACATGGGGCAGAGTGATCACTCGTAAGACAGGAAAGACCTGCTGAGTCAAAGCGCCAAGACGTTCCGAACGCCTGGGAGAAAGGACGTCACCAGCTCCATCGAGTGGGCCATGCAAAAGTCCTGGAAATGGATGGCCTCCTGACAAAAGGGGGGGGGGAGGACCATGTCCCTCCCTGGTTATTTATGAAGCACATGGCCGTTGTGTTGGCTGTAAACACCGAGATACCACGGCCTCGCAGCCGCCGCTGGAACCCCTGGCACGCCAGGCGGACTACTCTCATTTTTGGGGCATTGATGTGGAATGCCAGCTCCCGAGAAGACCAAAGGCCTTAAGCTCGGAGGTGACCAAGAGCACTCGAGCAGAGAGATGACGCGTCCGTCGTCAGGGGCAGTGAGGGCTGGGGCGGATGGAACCGCATCCCTGCTCACACCAGGGAGGGAGTTAGCCACCACTCTAGGGAGCCGAAGGTGCTCGAGGGAATGGTGACTACCATGACCATTGGCTCCCTGTCCGGGTGGTACGCTGAGGTGAGCCGGACTTGGAGAGGACGGAGGCGGAGCTTGGCGTGTTTGGTTACAAACTTGCGGGCAGCCATGGACCCAGGAGACTGAGACAAGTATGAGCCGAGGTCGTTGGGAAAGCCTGCAGACCTCAGATGATTGTTGCCATCGCCTAAAACCGCAGTTGTGATAAGCAGGCTCCGGCTAGGTAGGAGACCAGGATAGCCCCTAGGAAGTCCAACCTCTGCGTGGGAACCAGAGTGGATTGCTCTATAGTAATCATCAGGCCTTGACCTGTGAATAAGACCGTGACAATGCCCACGCACTGAGTGGTTTGTGTCTCAGAGTCTCCTCGGATAAGCGAATCGTCCAGATACGGAAAAACGCATATCTGACATCAACGAAGGTAGGCGGCGACTATGGCCGTAAACCAGAAGTACTGACAGTTGGCTAGAAAGCGGAGGTATCTCCTGTGCGTAGGGAAGATGGCGTTGCGAAAGTACGCGTCCTTCATATCAAGGGCGGCATAGTAGCCCCCAGGAGGCAAGGATGGAATAATGGTTCCCAGGGATACCGTGCGGAACTTCAACCTTATCCTAAACCGGTTGAGTCCGTGCAGGACTAGGAAGTTCTGAGACCTCTGTTCGAGTGGGGGACTAGGGCATAAAGGGAGTAAACCCCCTTGCCCCTTTCGTCAGTCGGCGTCTGCACCTCTTGTACGAGGAATTGCTCATGAGAGGGGTCCCTGAAGGGGGAGAGGGCTGGAACAAATTAGAGGTGGTACCTATGCTCCACCGTGCGCAGGACCCAGCGATCTGAAATTAACTGGGGCCACGCCAGGAGAAAGCGGGATTGGGATCCCAGCCTGTGACTGGTACACCGCCCTCAGGCGCACCTTGGAAGGTTCGTCTTTGGTGCCAGTGGTAATTGCGAGGGACCTTGACCTTGGCTCTCTAGGGGTCCTGACGTTCGTCTGCAACCACCTTGGCCTCGCCGTCTGCCAAAGTCCTGTCTCTGGCTAGGCACAGAGTATGGCGGCTGGGGACAGAAAGGCCTGTGTTTGGTCGCTGTCATATGCATGCTGAGAGAGCGCATTAGGACCCTATTGTCCATCAGGCTTCGCAGCCTGGGGCTGTCTTTGCCGCGAAGAGGCCTTTACCAACAAAGGGTAAATCCTGAATGGCATACTGTAGCTCCGACCGGAGGTTTGAAACCTGAAGCCATGAGATGCACCTCATGGCGACACCAAAGGCCAGAGTCCTGGCTGCAGAGTCTGCTGCATCCAACGAGGCCTGGAGGGACGCTCTGGGTACCTTTTTTCCCCGTCCTCCAAGACGGCAGCAAACTCTTGGCGGGTGTTTTGAGGGAGAAACGCCATAAACTAAACTACCTTCACCCAGGTGCTATAATTATAGCAGCTAAGCAAGGCTTGTTGCTTCGCTACCCAGAGCTGCAGGGCCTCTGCGGAGTACACCTGGCAGCCAAGCAGGTTCATTTGTCAAGCCTCTTTCGGTTTCGGGGCTGGCGCCCGCTGGCCATCATATCAGAATCGTGGTCCTGAGCATAAGATCTGCGCATGTGGGAAGACACGGATGCGTGTCTGGATGGCCATGAAGGTACTAAAAGAAGGCACAGGCAGAGTCTCTGACTCTATCGGACCTTGCCCAACTCGGCACCGGGGACCGGCACCGGGAGGCGTACCGGCACCTGGAACGAGATCCAGACCCGCAACCAGAACGGTGCCGGGAGGTCGACCGAGATCTCGAGGCTCGGGGAGAGGCTACAGGAGTCAAGGTACCTGTCACGGTGCCGGGAGTCGGAACGGTGCCGATAGCGGGTCGGCGAACGGGATACCGACCGGTGCAGCGAGTGCGACCAGTACCGATGAGGAAAACAGCACCGGGACTGCCAGTGGTGTCGGGCGTGCCGACAAGACCTGGAGTGTCTGCGGGACCGTGATCATGAACGGTGCCGCTCTGCTGTGCTGACAGAGGATGGTCACATGAAGAGACTGTATTACCCGCACCGGCGGTGCCGGGGTCAGGCAGCATCGACTCTGTCATGGCAATGAGATCCCTCGCCGTTGATAATGTCTCCAGCATGGAGGGAACAGCAGGCTCAACCACAGTGCATACTGGGGAGCTGTCAGGCACCGGATTCGACGGCCCTCGTGGGACCGGGAACGACGGTACCAAGGTCTTCAGAGCTTCGGTAGGTGTCGGTGCCGGACGATCCGAGTTAGATGAGCTGTCTGGCTGCGGTGCCGTCTGCACGGAAGCAGCAGGAGCAATAAGCTCAACCACAGCGCGTGCCGGGGAGCCGTCCGGCACCGGATTCGACGGCCCTTGTGGGACTGGAATCGACGGTGCCGACGTTGTCGGTGCCTGGCAATCTGACTTAGACGAGCTCTCTGGCTGCGGTGCCGTTGGCACGGAAGCAGCAGGAGCAGTAGCTCAACCACGGCGCATGCCGGGGAGCCGTCAGGCACCGGATTCTACGGCCCTTGTGGGACCGGGATCGACGGTGCTGACGTTGTCGGTGCCTCAGCAGGTGTTGGTGCCGGGCGATCCGACTTAGACGAGCTCTCTGGCTGCGGTGCAGTCGGCACTGAAGCAGCAGGAGCAGTAAGCTCTACCACGGCGCGTGCCGGGGAGCTGTCAGGCACCGGATTCAATGGCCCTGGGGGACTGGAATCGACGGTGCCGATGTCATCGGTGCCTCTGCAGGTGTTGGTGCCAGGCAATCCGACTTAGACGAGCTCTCTGGCTGCGATGCAGGTGGCACGGAAGCAGCAGGAGCAGGGGGCTCAACCACGGCGCGTGCCGGGGAGCCGTCAGGCACCAGCAGGAATCATAGGCTTTCTCGACCTCGGAGGAAGGGAGCGGTGCCGAGTCGACTTCGGTGCCGGCGACAGCCGGTGCCGAAAGGCCTTGGCAGTACCGGCGGGGTCCGGTGCCGAGGAGGCGCTTCTGCCAGCCGCTTGATCATCGCTCGGCGCCAAAGGTGGAGGGGTAAGTGAAAGTCCCGCTCCTTTTTTTTCTCGGCTTAAAAGCCTTGCAAATGGGGCACTTAGCTGTCAAGTGTGATTCCCTGAGGCACTTCAAACAGGAGTCGTGTGGATCTCCCTTCGGCATCGGCTTCTGGCAGGCCGAGCCCATTTTAAAACCCGGTGAGCCGTGCATGGGCTCCGGCACCGGGTTCATGAAAGGGGCTACTTCCTGAACCCCGCTAACAATTACTAAACTAACTATGTTAGCAAAGAAAAAACGTATAACTATACAAATATATATATAAAAGGATTATAACTGCATAACTATATATGAGAACTACGAGTAGCTAGGGAAGTGGAGGTCAGCTAAGTCGCGCTCCACTGTTCCAACGACCGACACGGGCGGTAAGAAGGAACTGAGGAGCGGGTGGGCCGGCAGGGGTATATATCAAGCGCCATGATGGCGCCACTCTAGGGGGCGACCTGCCGGCCCACTGAGTTGCTAGGGTAAAAGTTTTCCGACTAATGTGCACGCGCGGTGCACACACCTAACTGGAATGGATATGAGCAATCACTCAAAGAAGAACAACAGTTACAAAGGTGAGTAACCGTCTTTTCTTCTTCGAGTGCTTGCTCATATTGATTCCAATTAGGTGATTCCCAAGCCTTACCTAGGTGGTGGGGTCGGAGTTAGACGTTGCGGAAAATAAGACAGCTGAGCCAAAGGCGGCATCGTCTCTAGACTGCTGGACCAATGCGTAGTGTGATGCAAAGGTGTGGATGGAAGATCAGGTAGCTGCGCGACGTATTTCCTGGATGGGAACATGGGCCAGGAAAGCGGCAGATGAGGCTTGAGCCCGAGTAGAATGGGCGGTGAGTTGGCCAGCCGGAACTTGAGCCAAGTCATAGCAAGTCCGGATACAGGGTGTCACCCAAGATGAGATTCGTTGGGAAGAGACCAGCAGCCTTTCATCCGGTCTGCAACAGCTACAAAGAGCTGAGGCAAACATTGGAAGGGTTTGGCCCTCTCGATATAAAAAGCGAGAGCCCTGCGGACATCCAAAGTATGCAGCTGTTGTTCCCGACGCGATGAGTGCAGCTTTGGGAAAAAAGCTGGTAGAAAAATGTCTTAATTAACGTGGAAGGCAGAGACCACCTTAGGGAGGAATGCCAGGTGCGGTCGCAGCTGTACCTTGTCCTTGTGGAACACCGTATACAGGGGATTCGCAGTCAAAGCTCGAAGTTCCAAGACTCGTCTAGCTGAGGTGACAGCGACGATGAAGGCTGTCTTCCAGGAAAGGTACAGCAGCGAGCATGTGGCTAAAGGCTCAAAAGGAGGACCCATAAGCCTAGCTAACACCAGGTTTAGATCCCAGGTAGGGGTCAGGCGTTTGACCTGAGGGTACAGCCATTTTATCTTTTTGGCTTGCTAAACTCCCTCCCAACCTTGTGGGGTCCCAGACCCAGTATTGAGCCTGAGCTGGGATGTCTACACTGCAAATTTACCACCCCATGGCCCAAGCCCCAGGAGCCTGTGCTGGCATGGGGCAGCCCTGGGTGTTTCATTGAAGTGTGGGCATAGCCTAGCATTACCTCTACACTGCCATTAACACACCCAAGTCACTATTCTCAAACCCTGGGTCAGCTGATTCAGGCTTGTGCAGCTTGTGCTGAAGGGTAATAAAATTACAGTGTAGAAACTCGGGCTTGAGTCTGGCCTCTGAGACCCCACGAGGGGTGAGGGTCTCTGAGCCTGGGCTCCAGTCTGAGCCCAAATGTCTACACTGCAGGTTTTAGCCTCACAACCTGAGCCCCAGGAGCCCAGATCAGATCATCCAAGCCAGCTGAGCCGCAGGGCTTTTATCACAGTATAGATGCACTCTCAGGGTATGTCTCCATTGCAATGTAAGCCCAGGGTTAGCAGAAATCATGTCAGCAGCTCCAACACATAAACATAAACCACGAGGAAAAGACCCACCCACAGATAAGCTGGGCAGTGTCCTTCTCCCTACGGTTCGTAAGTCCAGCAACCAAAAGTCCTTTAATATGAGCCATCTCCTCTCTGCACCCCACTCACAGCTGTTGTCCTTAGTCAGTGCAAGCCCAGAGGTGCCTCTGTAGAGTTCACCTGCCATGCTGGGTGGAAAAGGGGGAAAATAAGAAGCACTGTACTCACTATGTTGTCTAGGGCCTCACTCATCCCTCCACAACCACCTTGTCCTAAAGTTGGTCTAACACATACCTTTTAGTATCAGGCCCCAGGCCCCGACCCACTTGGCTTTGGAACCCAGGTCCCCTGCCTGGCAAGTGCTATTGAATTGAGAGTGAGTCCCTCCATCGGGGTCTGCCAAGCACAGTTCTGCTGCCCTTGATTCACACAACAAGAATAACAACCCTTTATTTCTCCTGCCCCAATAACCAGACTGGGAATCCAACAGCAGCCAAAAGAGATCATTTAGGTAAGCAATCCAACCTATTTCCAACATACATGAAACCTTGCAAGAAAATTTTCCTGAGGGAGTCTGAAGCACCTGCTGCTGGATAGAAGGAGAGAGCTGTGGGTTGGGATTGAGGAGCAGTGTGAGGAGGAGGGGCCTGTGGGTTGGGACAGAGGAGAAGAGGAGCAGGCTCTGCTTGGGAGTGAGGAGCAGTGAGCATAGGAGGGACTGAGGGTTGGGATTGAGGGACACTGGGCAAAGAGGGGACATGGGTTTGGACTGAAGAGCATCCTCATTTGGGGATCCAGCAGGACAGTGGAAGGCAGCAGGTGGTTCTAATTCCATAGGGATATTTTGTGTGTGTGTGTGTGTGCAGGGGAGGAACATGCCATATGCCCAGAGGCCTTTATTCCTCCAGCCTGCAAGGACAGAGGGGCTGTCAGGAAGTTGCCCCTTCAATCTCCCCCACACAAAGGCCCTTCTTAGGAAAGACAAAATTCTGAAGAGAAAAAATAACGTCAAACAGGACTCCAGAAAGACAGATTTTTAAGATCTAGGGAGTAGTTTATCACCTGACCAGAGACTTGAACCCTGGACCCTCAGATTAAGATGAGCTAGCCAGGCTCACAAAGCAGAAGAGCAAGATGGTGCAGAGGTGAAGCTAGTCAAAAAAAAAGAGAGCAGGAAACAATAGGGGAAACCTGCTGCTCTCTCTCTCTTCCCAGCCCTGGCCTGGCCTGGTATTAGTGCTGGTTAAAAAGGGGGAAATAGCAGCATCTACCAGCCTTTCATAGCTGTACAAGACTCAGGCTCAATACAGAGGTGCCAATCTGCAAGTGCCGAATGGTCAGATTGGCTAATGCAGCCTGTAGATGTCCAGGGCACACTGGGATATCGAGCCAAGTGTCCATCACCCTCACTATTTCAAAGGGATAATGACAATGACTGGGAGGTTCACAACTGACTCAGTAGTTGCATACAAAGGTGCATGTTTGGCAGTTACATTGGGAAATTCTGGCTCCTTCTCAGGCTCAGGTTGGCCCCCCTGGTCTAGATGTAGAAGTTACAACATTTAAACTTGAAAGAGGGGCCATTTTCCCCCTCGTTTCACACCTTTACATCCAAACACGATGACTTTCTGAATGAACCCTCCTCGTTCAGCCACAAGGTCTTGGGGTGGAGGTAGGAGTCAGGGCCGGCTTTAGGCCGATTTGCCCGATTCCCCCAAATTGGGCCCAGCGCCGGCCGGCAATGTCTCTCCCGGAAGCAAAGCTCAGCGTCTCCTGGAAGCAGCAGCTGTTGTTGCTAGGCAATGAGAGACGCTGGCCGGCAGAGGCAGCCCTGGCTGTCCCTGCAGGTCAGGAGGGGGAAGGGGAGGGGGGAGAAGGCACACGTGCTTTGCAGCCTTCCCCTCCCCTCCCTCCAGCACTTACCTGGAGGAGACACTGAGGGAGCTTCTGGTCTGGTGGGAGACAGGAATCTCTGCAGTGGACCTCACCTACGTGAGCAGCTGCTGGGGCTTCCAATGGTGAGTGTTTGACCCTGTGATTCCCTGTAGGTTTGGACTGGTTTTGTGGTTTTTGTGGTGTTGCTATTTGAGGGTGAGTTTGTGACTGCCTATGTCTGTTTCAAAACTAAAGTGGGGATCATGTAATGTAACTGTGACGATGTGGTTCTGGCGGGACCCAACTGAGAGTGCCAATTCAGGACCAATTGCTCAAACAGGGCAGCCACAGCCCAAGGCTGGGGTTTTTCCACCTCTAAGGCAAACCAAACCAGCCAGACAAAAATGACTTTGGTTTCACCCCATTGGCTAACCACAAGTCACACAAGCAATTTCCTTAGACACTCTAGTCTTCCAGTATCACCACTAGTGCCACCCATCCTGGGATGAATGGTTATGAAAACCAACACCTCAGTAAAAGAAAAAGGTTCTCTCAATCCCAAAGGACCAAGCCCCAGACCCAGGTTGTTGCAGGGGGGCAACAGTTGGGGTTCATTTGCCCGGTGTGCATATCCCCAATGACCACAACGGAGTGGAGAAGCAAGTTTATTTGATTTCAAATGAGGCACAGGGAGATATCAATCTCAAATCCTGCACTAATCACTATCCATTGCCATGTCTTATATACCTTACTTGTTTACAAAGATGTTCACAGGTGCTACAATTCATCATTTACAATTAATTAACTACCAGATCTTTGAATTAACTATATCCTTAATCCATACTACTGACCCCCCCTTTGATCAATTACATCTTGTACCATAAACAAAAGAACAAAAGAAAAGAAAATTATAAATGATTACATATACTCATGCTAGCTAGCAGGCCTGAGAATGTAAACTTTTAACCTCACACCATATTGCCAGTTACTTGGGGTCTGGCCTCCCCCAACAACCCCCCCTTTGAGAATACTCAAAGGCCTTCCATTGAGTTTTCTCATATTCATTACTTAAAACAAGATTGAAAGGCAGGCCACCTGATGTTGGCAGCGAGACTGCCCTAAGGGAGTACATTTCAGTTGGCTGACGGAGGGCAGAAAGACAACTTTTACAGCAAGGCACTCCTATCTGCAGACCACAGCCAAAGAGCAAACCAATTGCTATCACCACTAGCAGGGAGGTAAAAATGCTTTTGAGCCTCCCAAACCAATTACCAAAACCCCAAGAACCCCACCAATCATTGTCACTATTTTGCGTTATGTAAGTGATGATGTCACACAACTTAGCCAGTCTATTTTCAATGCTTTGGCTGTGATCAGAAAGGTTAAAGCAACAGAGACCCTTAAATTCCTTACAGCCATGGTTATTCCTTAAGAGGAGGTAGTCTATTGCAGCGCGATTTTGGAGCACCCCTTCTCGGACACCTGTGAGTTCTGAGGCCAAGTTAGAGATTAAAGTGGAAGTTAAGTTAATGGACTTGGCAAGAGCACAGGCCACTTTAGCAAGCTGGAGTTCTGCATCTAAGGCCAGGCCTGGGACTCCGACCAATGAAGTAGCAAGGGCTATGGCCTGAGACTTAGAAACCAAATTTGCCTTAGAATCACAGGTTTCGTCCAGAGGCAGGCCACGCCGAGCCCTCCGGGCTCGAGTAGTTCCAGGTGTCTTTAAAACTAGAGCATGGCCAGGGACAACCCCCATGGTTAATTGTCCGAGAGAACAAGGGCCTCCCGGCCTGTTAGCTGGGACATAGGTAAATGCAGTTAGTCTGCAGAGCAAAAACCACCCATGGGGAAGGTATAAGTGTGCATAAAAATAAGAAGTCAGGGTTGGGAAAACAGAACAATTCATCTCATGGTTGGTTAAATTAGTACCAACCTTCCGTGCCCCTATAATAGTAAAACAGGAAGTAACATCTGAGGACACGACCATTAGCCTAATCTAAAGATGATGCTGGTTTGTATAGGGCTTAGGACTTGAGACAGAGCCAAACTGAGACAGATGCCCAGCTGTCAATTTAATATTGAAACCAGCAAGTTCAGTATATTTGTGAATTTCTTGCAAGGGCATAGCCACCCCCACAAAACAAGTAGTAAATACAGACCCTAAAGTGTAACCACTCCCTACACAAAAGTGGGAAGAATTAGAGGCTGTGACAGCTAAAAGGGCCCACCAGTTATTTTCTGGGGAGTGGAAGGATAAAGGGGCCAGCTGTCCAGAAACAGTAAACACCCATACAAGTATTAAAAACATGGCCAAATTAGAGTTATTTGCGTTTAAATAATAACTTGAGTCTCAAATCTTCCGATGCTCCGGTTCCAGTAAGCCGAACCATCCACTGCTCGGGGTCTGGATTCTGCGGTGGAGGTACAGCTTTTAGTTGGGAGTAGTGAATCCAGCTTTTGTGTCCCTCTACTTTAGCCGCCGTGTGGGACACCAGTAAGACGAGATAGGGTCCTTTCCACTTTTCCTGGAGGGATTCGTCCTTCCAGGTACGGATGAGGACGAAGTCACCAGGCTGTAGGGAATGGACAGGTGCATCCAAAGGGAGTGGCTGAGAGTCCCTCACGTACCTGTGAAGAGAACATAAAACAGCAGACAAAGAACACATATACTGAGACAAATGTCCACACCCAGCCTCCCATTCCCCTAGCAGGATTGGGGTACCGTTCATAGGCCATGCCCTTCCAAACATAATCTCGAAGGGGCTCAGACCAGTTCTACCCTTAGGAAGAGCCCGAATGCGGAATAAAACCAAAGGTAGGGCATCGGGCCACTTTAAAGATGCTTCCTGACATATTTTGGCTAGGTGCCTCTTGAGTGTCTGATTAGTGTGCTCTACCACTCCACTGGCCTGTGGCCTCCAAGGGGTGTGAAGTTTCCAGTTGAGCTGGAGGATATCCAAGATATTCTGGACAATTTTTGAGGTAAAGTGTGTTCCTGGTCAGACTCCATTCATCAAGGCAGGCTAAATCTAGGAAAAATCTTTTAAACAAGTTTAAGAGCCACAGTCTTAGCAGTGTTTCTTAGTTAATACTGTGATTCTTCTTTCGATGAGCCTTGCAGTGCATTACTGCTGCCTTTAAGGGGAGTTGTACGGCTTCCAAAAGCCAAAGAATCTGTAACCCGTGCTTGACCGGAGAGCCCTGAGCCGTCAGTAATCCCCTTTGTTTTCACAGACCTACGTGGGCATGCAGCACACCAAAAGCATATTTAGAGTCTGTGAAGATATTAACTCTTTTTCCTTTTGATAATTCAAGCGCACGAGTTAAAGCCACTATTTCGGCTAGCTGGGCTGAGGTCCCGGGGAACAGGCTTTTTGCCTCCACAGTTTTATGGAGAGACACCACAGCATAGCCCACCCTTCTAAGTCCATTTATAACAGTGCTGCTGCCATCCGTGTACCACTCATAGTCTGCGTTAGGGAGAGGTTGATCTTTTAAATCCTGACGGTTGGAATACTGGGTATCTATAACTTCCAAGCAGTCATGTTCTTGGCCCTCTGTTTCTGGCAGCAGGGTGGCCGGGTTAAGGGAGGGGAAAGCCTGCAGGGTAACTTCGGGGTTCTCTACGAGCTTAGCCTGATGCCGGGCTACCCGAGCTTGGGTGAGCCAGAGACCCCCCTTTGTGTCCAGTAAGGCTTGTACCATGTGTGGAGTGTATACGTGGACAGCCCCCCCCCAAGTCAGTTTTTCTGCTTCCTCTAACACCAGAGCCGTAGCTGCAACTGCCCGTAAGCATGCCGACCATCCCTTAGCAACCTGATCCAATTGTTTGGAGAAATAAGCCACTGGACGTTTCCAAGAACCCAATAACTGTAGGGCAATTTGGGCATGTTCTTGACACGCAATACCCCCACAGCCCGAGAAAGTTTAAAAGACTTACGGTTGCCTGGAGACATACTTCTAGTCCCACTGCTGCTATTAATAAATCATCAACGTACTGCAGGAGAAGCACTTTGTTCTCATTTTCCCATTCTTCCAAGTCCCGAGATAAAGCTTGGCTGAAGAGAGTGGGGGAGTTCTTAAATCCTTGCGCCAGCACCATCCAACACAGCTGCCTTTTATTCCTGTTTGCGTCTTCCCATTCGAAGAAGAAAATTTCCTGGGACTGGGGGTCCACCAGAATCGTGAAGAAGGCATCCTTTAAATCAAGAACTGAGAAACATGAATACTGTCCCCCCACAGAAGCTAGCAGCAGGTGGGGAACAGACAGAGAAAAGCGATTGCAGCAGTAGTGAGGTCTCAGTCTGTGCATAAAAGTACCTGGCAGTCATCCCAGTCAGGTTTATGACTAACCAGACAGCCTTCAAAAACTGAGATAAATCGGGAGGGGTTGGTTGAGAATTCCCCTGCCTGCGCTTTGAAAGCCGCTAGATCCACAGGATTAAAAGGAACATAAGAGTACACCTGCATAGTGGTTGTGTCCTGAGTAGCCGTAGCATTGCGAGCGATTTGGGTTTCAGTAATTAAGGGGTACAAACTACTCAATTCGCAGGGCTGAGGGGACTTTGTCACCATATGGTGGAGGTGCTGTGGCCGAATGTGACCCCGCTCCTGCTATTACAGTAAATAATGAGTTTGGAACATTTTCACAACTCTTTCCTAAGCCTGTTGGAATCAAATTACACTGCTTTAAAATATCTATTCTGTTCCATAATGACATAAATATCTGACCATACATATGCTTATTTCATTTACCAATTCACTGACAAAATAAGAGAAGTTGGAGGATTGTATTATAATTAATCAAACCCTACGGTGGCCATCGTTTTTGATCCTCCAGCTGGTATTGAGGCCAGTCTATTGTACAATATCTTTTTAGTTTACCTTTAGTTAATGGATCCATTCCAAAGATTTTCCAATTAACCTGAATGCAACCAGAATGCGTTCTAAAGGCATGCACGCTATCTTATCCCGTAACTGTCCCTGCCCCATTTCCTTACAGGGAGACCCTGGGCATCCCCAGGTTCCTAACAGGTAACAGATTAAACCCTTTAACTTATATCCTACCTTATCCCCGAGATCGGTTCCTCACCGTTGCTCAGGACCAAAGCTTCTCCACCTTCTGGGGCGTTGCACCATTGTGCCTCCTGGGGTCGACCGTACCAGACTTCACCGAGGCCCCCGGTGAAAGCACCGGTGCGCTCTGGGCATCAGCAACTGTCTCAATCCGTCGGCCACCTGACAGGGTCCAGGCAAGGCTAATTTTTCAGCCTCAGACCTCCTGCCTGGTTTGCCAAAGCTATTGCAGGGAGGTAACAGTTGGGGTTCCTTTGCCCGGTGTGCGTATCCCCAATGACCACACCGGAGTGGAGAAGCAAGTTTATTTGATTTCAAATGAGGCACAGGGAGATATCAATCTCAAATCCTGCACGAATCACTATCCGTTGCCATGTCTTATATACCTTACTTGTTTACAAAGATGTTCACAGGTGCTACAATTCATCAGTGACAATTCATTAACTACTGGACTTTTAATTAACTATATCCTTAACCCATACTACTGATCCCCCCCTTTGATCGGTTACATCTTGTACCATAAACAAAAGAACAGAAGAAAATTATAAATGATTACATATACTCATGCTAGCTAGCAGGTCTGAGAATGTAAACTTTTAACCCCACGCCATATTGCCAGTTACTTGGGGCCTGGCCTCCCCCAACAAGGTCAATATACACGTCAGATCTTAACCACAAATCACGCCGTTGCCTATCCTTTAGAATCTAAAATCTAAAGGTTTATTCATAAAAGGAAAAAGATAGAGATGAGAGGTAGAATTGGTTAAATGGAATCAATTACATACAGTAATGGCAAAGTTTTTAGTTCAGGCTTGTAGCAGTGACGGAATAAACTGCAGGTTTAAAGTAAGTCTCTGAAGAAATCCCCGGCTGGGATGGGTCATCAGTCCTTTGTGCAGAGCTTCAGCGTGTAGCAAAGTCCCTCCAGAGGTAAGAAGCAGGATTGAAGACAAAATGGAGATGAGGCCTTCGCCTTATATAGGGTTTTCCAGGTGTAAGAACACTCCTTTGTTCCTACTGTGGAAAGTTACAGCAAAATGGAGTCTGCAGTCACAAGGGCCAGTTTCTGCACACCCTGCTGAGTCACAAGGCGTATCCGCCTCCTCTCAATGGGTCAATTGTGTAGCTAATGGTCCTTAATGGGCCATGAAGCAGGCTAAGCTGAGCTGACACCAGCTTGTCTGGGATCTTTCCCAGTAACACAACACAAGTTTGAAATAAAGGCAGTATACAGCCAATATTTGTAACTTCAACTACAAAAATGATACAGACATACAGACAGCATAATCATAACCTGTAACCTGGTCTTAGACACCTTATATGACCCCCTTTACATAGGATTTGGTGCCACTACAGGACCTTAGTTGCAACCCATGTTCTATATGGTCCCAGTTTATATCAATAACGTCGCAATAACCCAGGAAAAAACCTGGGTCCGGGTACTTAGTGAGA
The DNA here is from genome assembly GCF_025201925.1 of Gopherus flavomarginatus. Classification (NCBI taxonomy): domain Eukaryota; kingdom Metazoa; phylum Chordata; order Testudines; family Testudinidae; genus Gopherus; species Gopherus flavomarginatus. Next base: position 6,339,366 of record NC_066632.1, on the reverse strand, counting down.
GTTCATAAGAGTAGGGCACTTGGAGTTAGGGTTAGGGTTCCTATGGGTAGGGCTTCCCACCCTAAGGCTAGGGTTTCTAAGGATAAAGCACTTGCAGCTAGGCTGAGAGTTCATAAGGGAGGACACTTGGACCAGGTGAGAGAGAGAGAGGGAGGTTTGTAGATGGAAATCAAATATATCAAGAGGGGAGAATGTGAAAGGTCTGCAACATGACATGGCAGGCTGAGACTTTTATCTCCCCCCCTCCACTGCAGAAGGGGAAACTGAGGCACAACGTGATCTGATTCCCCTCTCCAAATTATTTTGCAAAGGAAGGCGACTAGGGCTCCTATCCAAACCAGTTCCCTTCCCATCAACTCTGCTTTCCCTGCTGCAAGACCGCAGTAGGGGCTAAATATTTCCATTAAACTATGGCACCTTCATTTGCCCTGCAACAATAAAATAGACTGGCTTGGGGGGGCGCAAATAGCCCTCCACAAAGCTGTGTGGATATTAAGGGTTTTTTTGGGGGGAGGCATGATAATATTCTAGATCAATCAAATGCCCAGCTCAGCTTTCTAGCCATCCAGCACCTCTAGGGCAGGGAAGGAAGGTGCTCTTGATGCAGAGTGATCGTAAAACAGGGGTGAATTTAGCAGGGAGTTGGGGGGTCCTCTTGAAATCCCACCTGATGCAGCCACACAGAATCACTGGCAGCACTGGGAGAGGCCATAAGTGGAAGTAGGTGGCCTGGGGGTGGGGGGACATTGCCCTCAGTCCTGGGCTCTGGGATGGACTAGGCTGGGTGGTGGGTTCAGTCTAGTCTTCCAGCCTGTTGCTCACTGGGGTTTGTGGTTTTCATCTGGCTCCACCAAAAAGATCAAACAAGCCTAGTAGAAAGGGGGGGGGGGTGAGAGAGGCAGGAAAGGGTGTGTAAGGGGTTTAAGTGACCCATCAGTGAAAGAGTAAAACTAGAGATTGACTGGGTTTTCCCCCAGCCACCACTCCTGCAAACACTGGGGAAGGGGTAGCTCCATCCCCCACTAAGGCTATGGTGAGGGACTTCAGGGGAGGAAAGGAAGCCACATGGCAGTCCCTTTCCCCCAGCACCCCCCTCCAGCCCCCAAACTCTGTCCCAAAGCCTGCGACCAACCCCTCTGCACTCCCTCCCAGAGCCTGCACCCCTCCACCCTTCCTGCACCCTACCTCGTGCCCCAGCCCAGAGACTGCACCCAGCATCCAAACTCTGTCCCACTCAGCCCTGGGCAAAGCTCCTTGGTCTGGCTCCCAGCCCCTCTCCAAGGGTTCCAGATGTCTGGAGGTGCTACCTTCCACACCTTCCTAATTCACACCTCATTCATTCAACAGGACAGTTGATTACAAAGGGGGAGGGAAGATCTTATTCTACTCCTAGTAAAAAGACACTTTTCTTTTACCTTCATTACACTACCTTTGGGGCCTGCTATAACATATTACCAAAGTTCAATACAAAGTCATAGAAAAGTTATACAAAAATGCATAATGCAGAGATTGATCTACAACTGCATTGATTGACTGCTGTGTGCAGTAATATAGTGACACCTGGGGCTTTGAATGAGCCTTTATACTTCAGGGGGAGGTGAGGGGGCAAGTGGCGGGTGGGCAAAGAGGCAAGCAATGAGCCAGCAGGAATTCTAGGGGCAGACATGGGGGTTTCTGGCAGGGGAGGGAGAAGGTGAAAGGACGTGAGTGATGGGTGGAGGACTGACTAGGAGAGATGCAGCAAGCCAGCGAGGGGCTAGGGAGTGAAGAAGGGTGTGATGGTGGGGCTGAGCAGGGAGGGGGCAGGTCCTATTTCACTGCTGTGATCTGGTCACCCCATGTGTGCCGTTTCTTCCTGCCCCCCCAACCTTGTTTTGACGGGGCGGAGCTGGGGAGGGAAAAGAGGGGGCAATTTTATATTAAGGAAATATTTTATAAATTTTAATAAAATAAACATTAGCAAAGAAAATCAGTTGTACAACTATCAAAACAAATTATTTTCCTAATATGAAAGTGCAAATCAGCTAATTAATATATGATGCAATGTATGTAATATATAATTTTGTTATTATTTATATAGTCATGGAAAGTAAATAATACATGGAAGAAATGAAAGGGGTTTTTTTAAGTGTTTTTTTGTTTTATTCATCCCTGCCGGGGCCCCATCGCAACTGTTCGAATTGGGCTCTGCACTTCCTAAAGCCAGCCTTGGTAGGAGTCACTGGGTAAAATTCTCTGGACTCTGTTCTGAATCAGGTCAGAGCAGAGGTACCTAGTGATCTAGTCTGGTTGTAAAATCTATATATCAACACCAAATATAGTGTGAAATTAATCCTCAGAAATGGCTGTTCCCCACCCAGACCCCAGCAAAGGGCTCTTCAAGGAAGGGGGCTGTTGAGGAAGGAAAGAAGAAAAATGTCCTTTTCTAATTTGTGGCCCTGGAGGTACACTTGGAAATTTTCTGGATGGAAAATGCTGGTGCTCACAGTGCTCCTTCCAGGCCTATGGGCAGTGAAAGGAGTGTGGGCTCCCACATACCGAATCCTCCCAGGGCCTTGGGGAGGTTGTATGTGGGACTGGGTCATTCACTGGGATGTATGGGAAGTGAGACCGTCCGATGGCCCTAACCATTTCTTGACTGGCGCCTCAGAAATAACACCTGGTATTTGGATAGGAAACCAGTGGACCTTCTGGCCGTTAGAACCCCCACAGCTCCAGTGTATTTGAAAACTTAAGCCAGGAGAAATTGTCACTATTAACTATCATATTTGTTGGGAGGGTAATGGACAGATAAGAACCATTGCAGCACAGCAACTTATCCAGGCAAATAATAGCTGTGTGTATGTCAACAATACTATTTTGTGAGATGTACATTTCAATCTAGCTATGGTTACAGGAAATCATGTCATCTACTGGCCCGCTGATAAAACCGTGCAGGTGACCCTCTGGTTTCGGGTGCCCTTTGACTGGACCACTCTGGTACCTGATCGATTTCTCAATTTACTCTCACTGTTAACAAAGGTCCAACAAATTTCTGAGCTACAGGAGCAAGTCCACCAGCTCCAAAACATTTTACCAGGTTAAAAAAAATGCTTTTTCAGACGGCCTATAGAGTCTCAATGCTGTGTACTAAGTATGATGCCTAAACCCTCCAGCAGCCCCAGCCCTACCACATTATTGCTTGGGAAACTATAGCAATTTTTATATCAATTAGTATAGGCTTCTGTTATTGTTGCTGCAGACGATGTTTCCCCCATTGTTGTTCCCCTCACCAGTCACTTACTCCAAAGGTAACCTCTGACGAAGTAGCCCTAATCCCTCTTAGGGAATTGGCCTGCAAAACACAGGAAACACCCACTTATGAGGAAATGACCACAACAGGTGGAGAGCAAACAACCAGTAAGGAAATTAATGATTTAATGAACATCGAAGTTTAAGTTGAAATGATGCCAGGAGGGCATCAAAAGAGGGGAATGTCAGGGAAAAGCAACCCCCCCGCCCTTGGTCTTAGGCCCTAGGCCTTTGAGCAAAAATAATTTAGAGCCTTAGCTTAGCTTGTTTTTCTGTACAAAGAGCATGCTGAGGCAGAAAAATGTGGTCAGGGCCCCAAAAAAGAGAACTGGAATTGGATAAAGGGGAACCAGAAGATCTGTTAAATTACAACAGCTGAGTCTGCAGTCGGGACTACAGAAAAGATGCTAGAACGATCAAACCGCAGACTTGACTGGCAAAGACAATAACAGGAAAAGCCATAGATGGAAAATTGGGGCTCTGCCATAAATGGAGAATTAATTGGTCAGCTTGCTTGTTATCAACATTATATTCTAAATAAGGCAAACAACATGTGTAACCAGCATGCTATGTTTTGCTGTTTTAACCTTTATAAGCATGGTAACATTTGTAAAAAGCAGGGGGTCATGCTCTCTCTCCCTGCATCTATGCTTGTATAAAATAAAGGAGCCTCAGGCTGTCTGATCTAAAATCAATCATGCGGTTTATTTTCCACAACACTACAAAAGTCATAAATGGGCCAGTCATCTGGACAACCTGAGGGATAACAGTGCTGCAAACAGTTCAAACAGGTTAAATAAGTTACTATGTGGGAATCAGGAAAAGTATTAAAGTATCGATAGCCCTAGAGGTTTTGATGGTGTTGACCTCCCTTGCAGATTCTCTGGTGTTTAACATGGACTGAGTGCCTAGAGAAAGTTTTCCCACAAACACTGCATTTTTAGGGCCTCTTCCCTGTGTGGATTCTCCTATGGGAAATGAGATTTGAGCAGCTAGTGAAGCATTTCCCACACTCACTGCATTTGTAGGGCCTCTCCCCTGTGTGGATTCTCGTATGGCAAATGAGATTTGAGCTGTTAGTGAAGCATTTCCCACACTCACTGCATTCATAGGGCTTTTCTCTTGTGTGGATTCTCCGATGTCTACAAAGGCTTGAGCTCCTAGCGAAGCATTTCCCACACCCACTGCATTCATAGGGCTTTTCTCTGTTGTGGATTCTCTGATGTCTACAAAGGTTTGAGCTGTCAGTAAAGCATTTCCCACACGCACTGCATTCATAGGGCTTTTCTCTTGTGTGGATTCTCTGATGTCTACAAAGGTTTGAGCGCCTAGCGAAGCATTTCCCACACCCACTGCATTCATAGGGCTTTTCTCTCCTGTGGATTCTCTGATGTCTACAAAGGTTTGAGCGCCTAGCGAAGCATTTCCCACACTCACTGCATTCATAGGGCTTTTCTCTTGTGTGGATTCTCCGATGTCTACAAAGGCTTGAGCTCCAAGCGAAGCATTTCCCACACTCACTGCAAACATAGGGTCTTTCCCTTGTGTGGATTCTCTTATGGGCAGTAAGGTTTGAGCTGTGATTGAAGGTTTTCCCGCACTCACAGCATTCACAGAGCCCCACTTTCTCCCCTGGACGGTTTCCCTGCTCTCTTTCTAGTCTGTGTTGAATCTCACAGGTCTTTTCCTCCTCATGACTCCTGGACACATTCCTTTTCGATCTTTGTGATAATCCTCCGTGTTTATCCAGTTGCCCAACATTTTTCTGCAGAGAATTCGGCTCCTCTCTCTCACATGCCATTGCATCACCTGCTGTGATAGAGACAGAAATCTCAGACAGGGATGGAAAGGGAGAGGCCAAGCCAAAACAAGAGCTGGAGAGAGATCAAATAAAAATCAGGCACTCAACTCCCCCAAACTCTTCCCCCAAATAGAGAGAAGAGAGGGATGAATTCAGCCTTCATATCCCATCCAAATAAGCAGGGGGAAGGGAGGAAGCTACTGCCTGGTGTCTTCTAGGTCTATAGGAAGCCATGAACTATATTTATCCTGAGGATTTAATCTGGTGGACTTAGAGCAATCAATGGGACACAATCATTCCGGGGTGCAAAATATATCGGAAGGACAGAACAGGTGGTGCAGGGGGAGTGACATAAAAAAATAGCTAAGGGTTAATGTCTCTTTCACCTGAAACACCTGACCAGAGGACCAATCAGGAAACCGGATTTTTTCAACTCTGGGTGGAGGGAAGGTTGTGTCTGAGTTCTTTGTTTTCTGTCTGCTTGCTTTTCTCTGAGCTTTGAGAAGTGATTTCTGCTTTCTAATCTTCTGTTTCCAAGTTGTAAAGACAAAGAGATCAGATAGTAAGTTATATGGTTTCTTTTCTTTGGTATTTACATGAATATAGTTGCTGGAGTGCTTTGAATTGTATTCTTTTTGAATAAGGCTGTTTATTCAAAATTCTTTTAAGCAATTGACCCTGTAATTGTCACCTTAATACAGAGAGACCATTTTTATGTATTTTTCTTTCTTTTTATATAAAGCTTTCTTTTTAAGATCTGTTGGAGTTTTTCTTTACTGGGAAACTTCAGGGAAATTGAGTCTGTACTCACCAGGGAATTGGTGGGAGGAAAAAGTCAGAGGGAGATCTGTGTGTGTTGGATTTGTTCGCCTGACTTTGCATACCCTCTGGGTGAGGGGGGGAAAGAGAGATTAACTCGGTAATTCTGTTCTCCAGGACTGGGAACGGAGAGGGGGGAGTCACTCTGTTTAGATTCACAGAGCTTGTGTCTGTGTATCTCTCCAGGAGCACCTGGAGGGGAGAAGGGAAAAAAGATTATTTCCCTTTGTTGTGAAACTCAAGGGATTTGGGTCTTGGGGTCCCCAGGTAAGGTTTTTCAGGGGGACCAGAGTGCCCCAAAACACTCTAATTTTTTGGGTGGTGGCAGCAGTACCCACTCCAAGCTGGTAACTAAGCTTGGAGGTTTTCATGCTAACCCCCATATTTTGGACGCTAAGGTCCAAATCTGGGACTAAGGTTTGACATGAAAACCTCCAAGCTTAGTTACCAGCTTGGAGTGCGTACTGCTGCCACCACCCAAAAAATTAGAGTGTTTTGGGGCACTCTGGTCCCCCTGAAAAACCTTACCTGGGGACCCCAAGACCCAAATCCCTTGAGTTTCACAACAAAGGGAAATAATCCTTTTTCCCTTCTCTCCTCCAGGTGCTCCTGGAGAGATACACAGACACAAGCTCTGTGAACCTAAACAGAGTGACTCCCCCCTCTCCGTTCCCAGTCCTGGAGAACAGAATTACCGAGTTAATCTCTCTTTCCCCCCCTCACCCAGAGGGTATGCAAAGTCAGGCGAACAAATCCAACACACACAGATCTCCCTCTGACTTTTTCCTCCCACCAATTCCCTGGTGAGTACAGACTCAATTTCCCTGAAGTTTCCCAGTAAAGAAAAACTCCAACAGATCTTAAAAAGAAAGCTTTATATAAAAAGAAAGAAAAATACATAAAAATGGTCTCTCTGTATTAAGGTGACAATTACAGGGTCAATTGCTTAAAAGAATTTTGAATAAACAGCCTTATTCAAAAAGAATACAATTCAAAGCACTCCAGCAACTATATTCATGTAAATACCAAAGAAAAGAAACCATATAACTTACTATCTGATCTCTTTGTCTTTACAACTTGGAAACAGAAGATTAGAAAGCAGAAATCACTTCTCAAAGCTCAGAGAAAAGCAGGCAGACAGAAAACAAAGAACTCAGACACAACCTTCCCTCCACCCAGAGTTGAAAAAATCCGGTTTCCTGATTGGTCCTCTGGTCAGGTGCTTCAGGTGAAAGAGACATTAACCCTTAGCTATTTGTTTATGACAGGGAGGAGTGGCACTATATGTGAAAGAAAATGTAGATTCAAATGAAGTAAAAATCTTCAGCGAATCCACATGTTCCATAGAATCGCTATGGATAGAAATTTCATGCTCTAATAAAAATATAACATTAGGGATCTAATATTGACCACCTGACCAGGACAGTAATAGTGATGATGAAATGCTAAGGGAAATTAGAGAGGCTATCAAAATTAAGAACCCATTAATAGTGGGGGATTTCAATTATCCCCATATTGACAGGGAACATTTCACTTCAGGACGAAATGCAGAGATAAAATTTCTTGATACTTTAAATGACTGCTTCATGGAGCAGCTGGTAGAGGAACTCACAAGGGGAGAGGCAACTCTAGATTTAATCCTGAGTGGAGTGCAAGAGCTGGTCTAATAGGTAACTAGCAGGACCGCTTGGAAATAGTGACCATAATACAATAGCATTCAATATCCCTGTGGTGGGAAGAATACCTCAACAGCCCAACACTGTGGCATTTAATTTCAAAAGGAGGAACTATACAAAAATGAGGGGGTTAGTTAAACAAAAGTTAAAAGGTACAGTGACTAAAGTGAAATCCCTGCAAGTTGCATGGGCCCTTTTTAAAGACACCATAATAGAGGCCCAATTTCAATGTATACCGCAAATTAAGAATCACAGTAAAAGAACTAAAAAAGAGCCACCGTAGCTTAAAAGCCATGTAAAAGAAGCAGTGAGAGATAAAAAGACTTCCTTTAAAAAGGGGAAGTCAAATCCTAGTGAGGCAAGTAGAAAGGAGCACAAACACTGCCAGCTTAAGTGCAAGAGTGTAATAAGAAAAGCCAAAGAGGAGTTTGAAGAATGGCTAGCCAAAACCTCCAAAGGAAATAACAAAATGTTTTTTGAGTACATCAGAAGCAGGAAGCCTGCTAATCAACCGGTGGGGCCCCTTGACGATCGAAATACAAAAGGAGCGCTTAAAGACGATAAAGTCATTGCGGAGAAACTAAATGGATTCTTTGCTTCAGTCTTCATGGCTGAGGATGATAGGGAGATTCCCAACCTGAGCTGGCTTTTGTAGGTGACAAATCTGAGGAACTGTCACAGATGGAAGTGTCACTAGAGGAGGTTTTGGAATTAATTGATAAACTCAACATTAACAAGTCACCAGGACCAGATGGCATTCACCCAAGAGTTCTGAAAGAACTCAAATGTGAAGTCGTGCAACTATTAACTAAGGTTTGTAAGCTGTCCTTTAAATCGGTTTCGGTACCCAATGACTGGAACTTAGCTAATGTAATGCCAATATTTAAAAAGGGCTCTAGAGGTGATACTGGAAATTACAGACCGGTAAGTCTAACGTCGGTACAGAGCAAATTAGTCAAAATAATAGTTAAGAATAAAATTGTCAGATACATAGAAAAACGTTGACTGTTGAGCAATAGTCAACATGGTTTCTGTAAAGGGAAATCGTGTCTTACTAATCTATTAGAGTTCTTTAAAGTGGTCAACAAACATGTGGACAAGGGGGATCGAGTGGACATAGTGTACTTAGATTTCCAGAAAGCCTTTGACAAGGTCTCTCACTAAAGGCTCTTAAGTAAATTAAGCTGTCATGGGATAAAAGGGAAGGTCCTTTCATGGACTGAGAACTGGTTAAAAGACAGGGAACAAAGGGTCGGAATGAATGGTAACTAGTGGGTAACTAGTGGTGTTCCCCAAGGGTCAGTCCTAGGACCAATCCTATTCAATTTATTCATAAATGATCTGGAGAAAGGGGTAAACAGTGAGGTGGCAAAGTTTGCAGATGATATTAAACAACTCAAGATAGTTAAAACCAAAGCAGATTGTGAAGAACTTCAAAAAGATCTCACAAAACTAAATGATTGGGCAACAAAATGGCAAATGAAATTTAATGTGGACAAATGTAAAGTAATGCACATTGGAAAAAATAACCCCAACTATACACACAATATGATGGGGGCTAATTTAGCTACAATGAGTCAGGAAAAAGATCTTGGTATCATCGTGGACATTTCTCCGAAGATGTCCACACAGTGTGCAGAGGCAATCAAAAAGGCAAACAGGATGTTAGGAATCATTTAAAAGGGGATAGAGAATAAGACTGAGAATATATTATTGCCCTTATATAAATCCATGGTATGCCCACATCTCAAATAATGTGCACAGATGTGGCCTCCTCACCTCAAAAAAGATATACTGGCACTAGAAAAGGTTCAGAAAAGGGCAACTAAAAAGATTAGGGGTTTGGAGAGGGTCCCATATGAGGAGAGATTAAAGAGGCTAGGACTCTTCAGCTTGGAAAAGAGGAGACTAAGGGGGGATGTGATAGTGGTATATAAAATCATGAGTGATGTTGAGAAAGTGGATAAGGAAAAGTTATTTACTTATTCCCATAATACAAGAAGTAGGGGTCACCTAATGAAATTAATAGGCAGCAGGTTTAAAACAAATAAAAGGAAGTTCTTCTTCACGCAGCGCACAGTCAACTTGTGGAGCTCTTTACCTGAGGAGGTTGTGAATGCTAGGACTATAACAATGTTTAAAAGGGAACTGGATAAATTCATGGTGACTAAGTCCATAAATGGCTTTTAGCCAGGAAGGGGAAAGAATGGTGTCCCTAGCCTCTGTTCATCAGAGGATGGAGATGGGTGGCAGGAGAGAGATCATTTGATCATTGCCTGTTAGCTTCACTCCCTCTGGGGCACCTGGCATTGGCCACTGTCAGTAGACAGATACTGGGCTATATGGACGTTTGGTCTGACCCGGTATGGCCGTTCTTATGTTCTTATGGACAATAATGAACTGAGAGACTTCCCAAGGGCTTTGTTGGGCATACCAGATGTTTCCTTCAGGCACTTACAGATTCTGAGGTGGTTTAATATTTCCTCACCTGTGTGGGGAGCTCTCAGGATCTCTCTTTCCTCTGAACCCTGGAGGTCTGGGACCAATGGCTCTTCTCCTTGTTCCAGGTGGGAGATCGCATCACGTTGGAAAACAAAAAACTCTGTTCAGATGAAAGAAAACAAAGGAGTTCAGTGGATTTCATAAGACTTGGTCATAAAAAAAACATTCTATTAATTTAACTTCAGTGTTTAGTGTGACCTGGTGGTCCAGGGGCAGTTCTTACTGAAAATGCCAAAGTTAGGGCAAGCTGAAAAAGGGAGAGTAGATGCTCCCAAAACTCGTGGTGAACACTGAAGTTAAACTCACCGACCAGTCACAAACTGTGCTTCTGATCCCCGACACAGGCTATCGAGCTGAAAAAAGAAATCACACAGTCCCCATTATTGCATCCCAGATCTCTGGCTACTAATCAGCAACTAGGTCCAGTACAGTGAGAGGTTATTTAAAAACTCTGCTCACATAAACAAAGTGTTCTACTGACCCCAAAGGGTCAGCCTCAGTACCATATCATTATAGGTTTGGATATTACCCAAAATTCCATCCTTCCAGACAATCTTTTAGCATCTAAACTAAAGTTTAAACAAAAGAAAGACAGAAAGAAGTTAAATGGGAAAGGAGTCAGATACATTCCATATATCAGGTTCTTAGTGGTATTGGTGAGTTGCTGGCTTGAAAGTCTCTCTGGAATGCATCCACAGCTTGGATGGGTCATTCAGTCCTTATGGGGAGACAACAAGGGGTTGTACTGAATGGTGAGTTGTCAGGCTGGAGGGAGGTTACTAATGGAGTTCCTTACAGGTCACTCTTGGGACCAATCTTATTCAACCTTTTGTTTAGTGACTTTGGCACAAAGAGTGGGAGTGTGACTCAAAGCTGGGAGGTATTGCCAATATGGAGGAGGACAGGAACATCATACAAGAAGATCTGCACGACCTTGAAAGCTGGAGTTATAGAAATGGGATGAAAATTAATACTCCAAAATTATGCACTTAGCTGGGGACGTATCAGTTCGAAGTGACAGAGGAGGAGAAAGACCTAGGTGTATTGATTAATCACAGGATAATTATGAGCTGCCAAAAAGCTGCAGCTGTGAAATAGGTTAATGCAATCTTAGGATGCATCAGGCGAGGTATTTCCAGTAGACACAGGGAAAGATTAGTACTGTAATACAAAGCATCGATGAGACCTCATCTGAAATACTGTGGGCCATTCCGGTCTCCCATGTTTAGGAAGGATGAATTCAAACTGGAACAGGTGCAGAGAAGGGCTGTTAGGATGGTCCGAGGAATGGAAAATCTGCCTTAGGAGAGGAGACTCAAAGAGCTTGGCTTGTGTAGCCTAACCAAAAGAAGGCTGTGGGGAGATATGATTGCTCTCCATACCAACAGCAAAAGGCTAAATACCAGGCAAGGAGAGGAGTTATTTAGGTTAAGCTCCAATTTTGGCCCTACAACAAATGGCTCTTGGCCATCAATAAGTTTTGGCTTGAAATTAGGTGAAGGTTTCCAGGGAAGCAGTGGGGGCAAAAAACCAAAATGGCTTCAGGACTGAGCTCGACACCTTTCTGGAGGGAATGGTATGATGTGGCTGCCTACAATGGCATGCAGATGATCTGCATCTGCTGCCAGCAAATATCTCCAAAGGCCGGTGATGGGACACTGGATGAGGCGGGCTCCGAGTTACTACAGAGAATTCTTTCCCAGGTGTCTGGCTGCTGGGTCTTGCCCACAGGCTCAGGGTCTTATTGATTGCCATTTTGCCCCAACCCAGATTGGCAGAGACCTTGGAGGGTTTTTTGCCTTCCTCTGCAGCATGGGGCATGGCCTGGGTCATTTGCAGGTTTAAACTAGTGTAAATGGTGGATTTTTTGGTAACTTGAACTCTTCAGATAATGATCAACTTCATTAACTCAGCCAGAGCTAAGGGGTCTATTACAGGAACGGGTGAGTGAGGTTCTGTGGCCTGCGATGTGCCAGAGGTCAGACCAGATGATCATGATGGTCCCTTCTGGCCTTAAAGTCTGAGAGTCTATAAACTGTGCTATGCTTTGCACAGACACTGACGGAGATCAGGGCCCCACCATGCTGCGCACGGCAGAGAACATGACTGAGATCAGCACCCCCCATCGTGCTGGGCACTGCACAGACAGAGAGGGACAGTCCTTGCCCCCAAAAGATCACAATCCAAGTACACAATGGGTAGGAGGAAAACAGAGAAGGGCTGTGCCTTCCCCAAGGTCACCAAGCAGGTCAGTGACAGAGCCACAAACAGACCCAGTAACTCCAGAGCCCCGTCACACACAACTTGAAAAGGTTCCCAGACCCCATTGTGTTAGGCTACAGGAAGAGGTGGTTTATCCATGGATGCACAGGCTGTCTTGGCAGGTAAGCTCAGCTGCAGTCCCTGCACATAGCTGGGGGTATGTGTCATGAGTCAGAAGAAGTGAGTGTCCAGTCCTGTGGGGCTGTGCTCCTGGCTCATATCTCCAGCACTCACTGCTGCCCCTCCCTTACCAGCTGCACTGTTCAGCCAGCCTCAGGCCCCAGAGAGGTCACTGCTCCTCCCACTCCACCTCAAACCTTCAAACTGGGACATGGTGCACCATTGCCAATCAGAGTGCACTAATGTAAATTCTATCTATACTAAGGATTTGCACCAGTGCCTAAAACACAAGTGTGGCAGAGACCTTTATAGAGTCATAGATTATTAGGGATGGAATAGACCTCAGGAGATCATCTAGTCCAACCCCCTGCTCAAAGAAGGACCAATCCCCAAATGTCCCCTTTAAAGACTGAACTCACAACCCTGGGTTTAACAGGCCAATGCTCAAACCACTGAGCTAGCCTTCCCTACCCTTTTTTTATAGCAGAAATCCCAGGGCTGCCTCACATAAATTACAGCTATGATCACAGGCTTTCCTCTCCGCTCCCACTCCACCAGGGCTTTAGTACCCAAAACAGCAGTACGGTGGCACCAGAACTGGGATATATTTCTAGCTCCATCATGGACAGCCTGGGTGACCTTGGACACATCAATGTTTCTCCTCTCAACTTTAGTCTTTTTACCCAGCTGCCCACTCACTGGGGTCTCCTCTCTCTCCAGAGCCGCTCACCACTAAAATGTGTGTACATGTGTCATAAACAGATAGTTAAGGGTCAATGTCTCTTTTACCTGTAAAGGGTTAACAAACAGGGAACCAAACACTTGACCAGAGGACCAATCAGGAAACAAGATACATTCAAATCTCAGTGGAGGGAAGCCTTTGTTTGTGTTTTTTGGGTTTTGCTTTGTTCTCTCTGAGTCCTGAAAGAGACCAGATGTGCAACCAGGTTTCCTGCCAATCTCCCTGCTAGTTTCTTATATATTCAGAATTGTGAGTATTAAGTAGAAAGGCGGTTATAGTCTTTTAATCCTTTTCTGTATTTGCAAATGTGTAGTTTGCTGGAAGTATTTTAAATTGTATTTTTGCTGAGGGGAGGCTTTTCTCTCTGGTGTCTATAAGCTGAAAGACCCTGTAATATTTACCACCTAGATTACAGAGACAACTTTTACTTTTTTTCTTTCTTTTTAAGACCTGTTCGATTTTTTCCCCTGGTTGAGGCTCAAGGGAATTGAGTGTGTACTCACCAGGGAATTGGTGGGAAGAAGGGAAAGGTAAATTTCCTCTTTGTTTTAGATTCATGGAGCTTGAATCTGTATTGCCTCTGGCTGAGGGGAAGAGGGAAGGGGTAGAGGTGGAAAGCCTCTGTTTTATGATTCAAGGAGTTTGAATCACAGTATCTTCCAGGGTAACCCACGGAGGGAAAGCCTAGGAGAGGCACTGTGAGGGAAAGAGTTTACTTTCCTTGTGTTAAGATCCAGGGAGTCTGGATCTTGGGGGTCCCCAGGGAAGGTTTTGGGAATCCAGAGTTTATCAGGCACTCAAAGTCCTGATTGGTGGCAGCAAATCAGAGCTAAGCTAGCAATTAAGTTTAGAGGAATTCATGCTAGTACCCCATCTTTGGACCCTAAAGTTCAGATTGGGGAAGAATACTATGACAGGGTGTCTGTGACATTCTATACCTTGGGCAAGTGTACTCTTACCCCCATATTCCTCATTTTTATATCATCGTGATCTTACATAGAAAGCATGCCTTGTAAGGTATCAGAAGAAAGATTATGATCTGCTGAAAATCATTTCTCTATCCATATATATGTATCATGAATGAAGTCACTGAGAATTGTGTTGTATGATGGTCACTAAAACATGCTGTAATTTGAGGGAATCAGTCAGATCTTAGCTTCCCAGAGGCAACAGCAAGGAAAGTAACCAACGCCAGGGCAGGGTATCAAGTCTCTCTGGTTCTGCTTCTTGCTGACAGAGAGGTTCAGAGACAGTGAGAGAGTCCTGGGGAAGCTGGGAACAGGAAGCATGGGCTGGTGGAGTTCAGTGGAGAAAGGGAACAGGAAGGGCAGGGATATTACTGAATGCAGGATCTCAGCAGTGCTAGATGACAGGATAGCACATAGTGCAGCCCACTGGAAAACATAATCCCGACTATACATATAAAATGATGCGGTCTAAATTAGCTGTTTCCACTCAAGAGATGGACCTTGGAGTCACTGTGGATAGCTCTCTGAAAACATCCACTCAATGTGCAGCAGCAGTGAAAAAAGGCAAACAATGTTGGAAATAATTAAGAAAGGGATAGATATGACAGAATATATCATATGTGTAAAAACAGCAAATAAATCCATGATACACCCACATCTTGAATACTGCATGCAGATGTTGTCATCCCATCTCAAAAAAACATATATTGGAATTGGAAAAGATTCAGAAAAGGGCAACAAAAATGATTAGGGGGATGGAACAGTTATGCCAGACCTAACCCCCAGTTTCACTTGAGCAAACTGGAGCTATTTGACACTGTGCAATATGGCTCCTGTGCTCTGTTCTCAAAGTGTTCTGCAGCAAGGAAGGATCTCTGGTAGCGTGTGTGTGTGTCTCTGGCATGTTGGGGTGATGCTGAAACAGGACAGAGCAGAGGTGGCATCGTGGGGCTGGCGTGAGCCTTAACTCTTCATTTCCCCTTCCAAGAACCGAGGGACAGGAACCCTTACCCAGAGACGTCACATTCTTATAGTTCTCCTGCATGACATCCCAGTAGAGGGCTCTCTGAGTGGGGTCTAGCAGAGTCCACTCTTCCCTGGTCAACTTCACAGCCACCTCCTCAAAGATCACCGGCCTCTGAAAGAGCGATAGTCCAACACTCAGGACCTCTTTCCCCACTCACAGCCCCACTATTTGTGGCAGAAAGGAACAAATCAAATGGAAGCTCTGGGTGGATCCCACTCAAGAGAGTCCCACTCCCACCCTGCTCAGAGTATCCAGTAAATACCAGGGTGAGGGGACAAAGAGAGAGCCCCTTGTCTCTCCCAGCAGATCCATCACACACCTATCAGCCACTGACCAATACAGGAGATGGAGCCTCTGGCAGAGTCCAGGAAGAGCTCCCTGGTAGGAAGCCCAATAAGTTCCTCATTGCGAGGAGCGGGATATGAAGGGAGAGGCAGCTCCAATAAGCCTGACTCATGGATGCCCCCTTCATATCTCACAGCAGCCGCTGGTTAGTGAGGTCAGGCTCCAGCACTAGGAGTCTGGTCAGTTTGACTAGCTCCATGTAGGTGGGCTATTTTCTTTCTTCACAAATTAGGGAATTTCCACCTCCAAACCTCCTGGGTCTGTTCCTAGAATCTAGGCCACTTATTAAATAACTCCCAGCAGATTTGCCACACCCTGGCCTCCTCCTTTTCTCCACCCTGTGAATTTTCTGCCCTGCTCCAACCTCCAAACTAGACTGTCCAAACCTTCCCATCTCCCGTGTATTTACTGTCCCTCTCCCTCCTGCAGGAACCCACCAGCAATCCCCCGATAATCTCTACCTGAGTTGGCTCCACTGCAGCCATTTCTCTTTCCTGTCCCACGCCAGGCTGGGATGAGCTGGAGCCAAACAGGGACGTCATTCTGCAGCCTGTCTGGGGGACAAGGGCAGTTGTGGGCATTTCAGAACAGGTTTTACTTAATTTCACATCACAATTCCCCCAGGCCCTTTCCCTGCAGACAGACATCCTAGATTCTGCCATGCTGAGAAATGCTCAATCTGTTTACTACAGTGTAGACCTGGTCCCTCCTGCCAGGCTAAGCCCACAGAGACATTTTTAACCTCCCTTCTCCCTCCCCTCACCCCATAACAAAGTCTCTGAACGCAAGGCTAGAAAAAAGCAGAACCAAAGGAGTCACTGTGGAGGATTCCCTTGGACACTGACCCCACAGCAGCCACACCCCAGCAGAGGAAATATGGAGTCTGGAACTGGCTTTTCTTCTGTCTGATCCTTGTTTTTTTCACTGGAAGGTGGTTCTGCCCAGGGATGCAGCAATACATGTGTCTGGGTGGATTAGAGAGCTGGAAATCTCTCCCCCCACTCATTTCTCCCACTGCCCCTTTCAGTCTCTCCTTCCCCTGTCCTCTCTCCCAGCCCCTCTGGCTGGGAAAGTCCCATTCCTGGGGGCTTTGCTCTCCCATGGCTGGATTTTCTCCTGGCAATTGCTACTGGGAGGAGAAATGAGGAGGGGCTGTTTGTGCAGAGTCACTTTCTTGCCAGACCCCAGCACTTTCCCTGAGGTCTTTCAGTTACCTGGAGTGTGTGGCTCAGAATTTAGTGTTAACAGGGCGCAGGGCTACCCGAGGGGGCTAGGACCAGCTGGAGAAAGTCATCCCCTGGGCCGGGCAGAGAAGCAGCTTGAAGTAAGGTCACTTCCCAGCACAGAGCCCCGCTGGGGCAGCAGCAGCTGCTAAACCTGGTCTCCCAGATTACAATGGAGGCTGCAGCGTCTGACTCAGGAAGCTGAACCCCAATATCCTGAGCAGAGAGGGACAGAGCGTTTGAGCAGCTTCCTTCCTTTAGCTCTCTGGGGAGAGCAGCTAATGAGAGCCTCTCCTCACAGGGAGAATTGCTGATCTCATTTGCCCCACTGTCTATCTGGAGTCACTCCTTGTCTTTCCATACAGTGATTCTGGATTAACAATGGTCTCAATGAAACCAGAGTTCAGAAAGAATGAGTCCAGAATGCTGTGGAAGAGACCATTGTGTGACAGTGCTGACTCCCCTCCCTCACCCTTAGATCTAGGACAAGGATGGGGGGAGGGGAGACATTTTCCCAATGGAACCCACACCACAGGGGACCCCCTCGCCAGGCCCCAGTCTCTGCCCCCCCATATCCCAAGGGTGCCGAGGGCAAATCCTGCTGCAGGTCCACTGGGGCTGAGGCAGCTCTGAGGCTTCTCCCAGGTTCCCCGGGCCAGAGTCACTTCCTGCCCAGCCCCAGTGCCCCTCCCGGAGTCTCTCACTCACGGGGGGGCTCCGGCCCAGGGGGCTGGTGCTGGCAGAGCCTGGGGCTGCCCAGGGGGCCGGTCCCAGCTGGAGAAAGCCCCCCCCTCCCCGTGGCTGGGGTAAGAATGTGCTGCTGGTAGCAGCCTGGGGCTGGGCCATCTCCATGGGGTACACTTGCTCCTCTCTCCCCTTCCTGGCCCTTCCCACGCCCTGTTGCCAGCAGAGAGGGCCCCCTCCCCAGCCCAGCCCAGAGGCGTCCCTGTCTCAGGGCTCCCCCAGCCTCTGCCCATTAACTCTCTGCCCAGTTCAGAAATCACTCGGGGGAACGATTTCCCACCGACACAAGGACAAATCACTGCAGGTGAAAATGGGGGGAAACACTTTTCCTCACGGTTCAGGTGCAGTGGATCCCACGTGCCGACGCGATGCCCAGCACCTTCCACTCTCCGGCTGATTTAGAGCCGTTGAGGAGGAGCACTGGGGAGTCCAGACGACGGTTGGGTTTCGTCACTGGCAGGGAGGCCCTCTGGGCTGGTGGACCCCAGGAACGCAGGGCGGCAGGAATGGTGGTGACAGGCCTCCTGTTCCTCAGTCTCACAGCGGGACGGAGGGGGTTCTTCACTCTCCAGCTCGGGAGCACTGTGAAGACCCGACCGTGGACGGGCTGTCGCTGGGGTGCACCGCCCCGCGCAGGCGCTGAACACGTCCTTATATCACTTTTGTGGCGGGAAAAGTTCTGAGGAGATGGAACGCTGAGGGCTGGTTTTGGCGGGAAAAACCGGTTTGGACTGGTCTGTGTCTGTGTCCTGAGGGTAAACAAGTCCCCTCTCAGAGATGGAGTCCAGGGGTCAAAGGTTCACATGCTTCATACTGGATCTTATTTTAAAGCCAGAGATTTACTTCATAAACATCTTAGTAACCAACTAATTGAACATATTAAAGAATTTACACTTCTTACACCTAACAATGAGATAAAAAAAAGAGCACAGACAAACCTTGTCAGTAACGGCTAATGTCCTAAATGGGAAATCAGCCGCGGGTTGTAGCTGGGAGAGCGCACAGTTTGAGGGGCTTGGCACTCTCTGTGCATTGGTGTGGTGGCTGAGTGGTTAACCAGGCAGTGACAATCCAAGGAAGTTACCTGAGTCAGTCTCACTCCTGAGGAGATTCTGCACCAAAAAAATTCTGTGCACAGTATTTTAAAATTCTGCAGATTTTATTTGTCAATAAATAAATGTGGAGGCCCCAGCATGGCAGTGAGGAGCACAGGCTGCTGGATGCACAGAGGGGGGAGATCACCCTGCAGCCCCCACTCTCCTCCAGTGAAACAGACTTGGTGGTGAGGCTGCACCTCTCTGCTGCCTACTCCAGGAGCCCCCAAAAGACTCCCCAAAACTGCTCATCGGGGCACATGTGCCTTCCCTTTGCTTCCCCATCAGAAAGTCAGAAAGCCTGAGCAGCTGGTGCTGGCTGGGGCCGTGTCCAGGGCCTGCTGCACAGAGCTCTCTGACCAGCCGGGCGCTGCTCTGGGTGCCCAAAGGGATCCGTGCCCCCGGCCTGTCATGCCCATTAGGACGGGGAGTGTCAGTTGGATGCAGGGCTCAGTGCTGGGGCAGCCCCCAGGGGCCAGGATCCCGTCCCCAGGGCCCAGGGGCCACGCTATGCTGGGCACAGTGGGATGCCAGGCAGCAGTGCTGCAGGCCATGTGGGGACAGGGGATTGGGGGAGCGGGGGACTGGTGGCTGCTGCTACGCTCAGCTCTTCCCAGGAACCTCAGAGCTGGGGCTGGGGCTGGAGCTGACCTGGTCCCACTGCTCAGTGTGATGTGGGCCAGGGTGGCTGGGGGGAGAAGCTGCAGCCAAAAGAAACAAGCACAGGAGAACCCCCACCATGAGGAGCAACTGCAGGCCTGGCTAATTATGACCATATCCATGGCCTGTGTTTACAAAGTTTTCTTTGAGTCATTGCAGCCAGAGCAGAGCGAGGCGGCAGGATACAGGCCCCGGCCCTGCCAATCACAGTGGTTGACTCACTGCTCCTGGTGCAGGCCCTATATAGCTATGGCAGGAAGCTGGCGGGGGGCAGCGCGGTCCCCAGATAAGGACCTCATGTCACCAGCAGCTACAACTGGAGGCGACATGCCCTCCTGCAGCCACGCGCAGGCCAGACAGCAGGATGTCCCTCAGTGTGTGCAGTGTGGGGGTGGTGAGGAGAGCTGTCTGCATGTGGCAGCCCACAGCACTGGGAATGCCCTTGTTGGCCAAACAGGGCCCGTTTCCCCCTGGAGCTTACCTAATTACACCAAGGAGGCACGGAGAACAAGAAGACGGGTACCACACCTTTATTTTCGTTCAGCTGAGCGGGTGTTTCTTCTCGACTAATGCCAGAGAAGAGCACACCTTACATGGGGGACATGAGTCCCTTTTATAATCAGTAACAAACAACTTTAGTAAACGTCATTATACTGACCTATAGATAACAGGTCACACAGAATACATGATTATTTTGGGGAAGGGGATACAAGATACATCTGTTGCGGATACATTTATCATTTTGAAGGGAGTATAAGGTACATACCTTGACCTTTGGTATTACATATCTTTGAGGATACATGAGAAAACAGCTGCATAAACTTTTGTGCCAAGCGGACTAATTAGTAAATAGCTGACATGGTTAAATGAGACTAGATACATGTCTTGTCCTTGATTCCCAGGTTTTGCTTGTTATTCAAATCCCTAGGCCCCTCTTTGGGCTAAAGCCAGGGAAAGAGAGGAAGATACAGGCCTGGGCCTGTTGATTTTTAGGCCTTTTCTATCAAGTTTCCCCCCCCTTAAAAACATTTTAAGAGCTTATGGGCTTTGCGCCTCAGTTCCTTCAGGTTTGTACAATATCATCATTTGCTGGTATGTAACTTGACCAGCTAGCTTGCGAATTGTTGCAATTAAGCATGGGGCAAAGCAAGCAATTGTTAATAAAACGGTAATAAAGAGTATAAAAAGGAGGAAACCTTTCCGCAGCCATCCCCATTGTGGTAGCCAGGAGGTAAACCAATCCGTGTCCCAACCGTTCCAGGTTTGTACTGGGACATGGGTTATCTTCCTCATTTCTTTAGTTAACTGTTTCACGGCCTGACCATTGTCATCTATCTGTAAGCAGCAGTTAGACTCATTTAGTTTTGCACAGAGTCCCCCTTCTTCTGCTAGTAAGTAATCAAGAGCTATGTGATGCTGGAGAATTGCATGTCTCATTTGAGTTGATTGATCAGCCAAGAGATCTAGTGCTGCGGCCGTTTGATTAGTTACTATTTCCAAAATAGCCTGGAGCCTAATAATTCAATTCAGATTATAAATTGGTTCTCTGGCCCCGGTTACCAGTTCACTGGGATTCCAGGTGGCCGGTCCATAGTGTTTGATAATTCTTTCAGGGGGCCATTCTTGAGCTCCCCAATTTTGGGAACTTCCAGCAGTTAAAGTGGAGTCTAGAGATCGTTTTTCTCTGACTAGATCATCATAAACCTTAACTCCCAATTTGTTTCCCTGGGCTTGAGGTAAGAGAAAGAACAAAGGCCTAATGTATCCTATGTAGCATATTCCCGACCAGTTTGGAGGCAATCTGCGATAAGCATAAGAGCCACAGATCCAATAATGACCTTTTAATGCCCAAATTCCGTTAGCAAAGGGACCATCCCAGGTCTCAGGGGAATCAGCGGGGCCCGGCTCTTCGTAATAGAGAGCGTTGCCTGATTCTATAGGTCCCCCTAGGAAGTTGTCTACATTTGGGTTACAATAGTTGCATTTCCATGCTCCAGCTCCTGCCTTCCATACACAGTTACAACCAAATCTCGGGTTATTGGTACTAGCCCAAAATTGTCGAAAATGGGTAACTCGGGTTCCATTAAGGTGTTGCCATGCCCATTGGTACCACCGCACCACATGATTTTTGTCAGTGGTGTTGTCTCGCTGGCAGCTTAGGAAGAGGGCATCGAAGTACCCATCTAATCCTACTGCTTTACAGCCATCACCTCTGTGATTCCAGTAGGAACACTTTACCCAGCTATTGTTAGTTAGCTTTACATGGGTAAGGTTCCATCGTCCTTGGTACTTTAAACAGTCATATGGGCGACAGTGGGGATCCCAGCAATCAAAACCCAGTGATAGGGTCCATTCACATTTGCTTTCCCCCATATATCTTCCCCCATGCCTTGTTCGATTAAGGCAAAAGACACCGATTCCAGCAGAATAGAGTCGCCAGGGGCCCTGGTTTTCAGTCCACCTTCCCGTTCCCTTATGTACTATGCTCAAACTACTTAGCCACCACTTAGGCTGTACCGGCTGAGCTACCCAGGGCCACTCATTTAATTCTCCTGGACCGCCACATACCCAGCAATTAGTAAGGTTAAAAGAATCTGCTATTAGTTCCCCTAGTTGCAGAAACCTATTTTCCCAATTATATGCATAAGTAAACATACAGACCAGAAATACAAAGAATGGTTTCATTGTTTCTGTCTTTTAAACAGTCCTTTTAGTCCTTCCAATCCTTGGTACTCCCAGGTAGAGTCTTCGCCTGTGTCTCTCCGGGCTTCCGGAGCCGGAGGGGACAGAGGGCTGATGTCCTCTTCAGCTTGGCTGTTCTCTGAATCAGGGCTCAGGAACCGCTTTACTCGGGAATGATGCGTCCACTTGTCGCTCCCAAGGACCTTAACAGCGGCCTGGCTGATGAGCGATACAGTATACGGACCGTCCCACGGCGGTGTGAGTGGATCACGCTTCCACTTTTTGACAAGGACCTGATCACCGATCTGGAAAGAATGCACCGGTTGTTCCAAGGGAAGGGTCTGGAAAGGCGCCGCGTAGCGATGTAACTGTAACAAAACAGATTGCAGCGCAGAAACCTGTTTCCATAAAGAGTCATTCCCCACTTCCCAGTTTATATCCTCTCGGTATCCCGGGATGAGTACTCGGGGAGGGAACCCAAAGACCAGCTCGAAGGGTGAAAGTTTTAGACCCTTACGTGGGGCCCTCCGAATGCGAGTAAGGGCAAGTGGTAAGGCGTCAGGCCACTTTAGCCCAGACTCTATGCACAGTTTTGTGAGAGTGTCCTTAAGAGTTCTATTCATTCTCTCCACTTGGCCCGAACTTTGTGGTCTCCAGGGCGTGTGCAATTTCCATTGGATCCCAAGGGCTCGTGACACCTGCTGAACCACTTGGGAAATAAAATGACTTCCTCGGTCTGACTCAATCACCTCCGGGAGGTGGAAGCGGGGCAGTATTTCATGTAACAAAGCTTTGGTAACGGCTCGTGCCTGACAATGTCGTGTAGGGTAGCACTCCACCCAGCCAGTTAATTGATCAACAAAGACAAGCAAGTACTTATAACCCCTACAAGGGGGGACTTCAGCAAAGTCCACCTGCCATCTCTGAAAAGGGTAGGCAGCCCAAGGCCGACCTCCCATTGGGGCAGGCGGTCCGCACCCCTTTTGGTTTGTTCGCTGACAAACAGAACAGTTATTTACAATTCTTTGGGCTTCCATATGCGCACCTAATCCCCGAGTAGATCGGGTGATTAAATCAACCATAGCTCCTGATCCCAAATGTCCCTCCTTATGTAGGGATAGGAGAATCTCCTGAAGTACTGGTCTAGGTACAAAAATCTCCCCTCCTGGCAACTTCCACCACCCAGTGGGAGTTAATTGGGCCCCTGCAACCTGGGCGTGGGACACTTCCTCCGCTGTATAATGAGGAGCAGGGGTTTTGGGTTCTGTATCCTGGACCCAGAGGAGCCATATGGCCCCTTCTCGTGCGGCTTCTTTTGCAGCTTGATCAGCGAATCGATTATATTTTCACTGTTCAGTTTCGGGGGCCCTCCCATGTGCACGCACGTGTACTACCGCGACCCGGAGAGGAAGCATCAGGGCCTCAAGCAGTGTCTTAATAAGAGCCCCATGGGCTATTCTTTGGCCTGAGGCTGTAATGAAACCCCTTTCTTTCCATAAGGTTCCATGGGCATGCACCACCATGTATGCATAACGACTGTCAGTATATATATTAATAGTCTTTCCAATTCCCCTTCGGAGCGCCTCAATAAGAGCCACCAGTTCCGCCGCCTGGGCAGATAGGTTGGGGCTTAGCTGAAACTTATACACTTCTCCCTCCTTAACTATGACGGCTGCTCCTGTAAATCGCTTCCCGTCCTCTACATAACTAGATCCATCTACATACATTTCAACATCGGGGTTGGGCCAGGGTATATCTGAAAGATCAGAGCGAGGTTTAGTTTCTTGTTGTAAAACTTCAATACAATCATGGGTGGGACTAGCCCCATAAGGGACTTGGGGCTTTGGTAGTAAAGTAGCTGGATTGAGGGAACTAACTGTTTTAAAAGTTAGGTTAGGAGCCAACAAAAGTCCTATCTCATATCTGGTATGCCTGCTGGGGTTTAAATGTTTTTCCCCGGCTCCTGTTCCCAATATCTGAGGTATTCCATGGGGTACCACAACCTCAGTATCCCCACCCAGGGTTAGTTTTTCAGCCTCCTGTACAAGGAGAGCAGTCGCAGCTACAGCTCGGAGACAAGCTGGCCAGCGCTTAGCGACGGGGTCCAATACCTTGGAGTAATAACCCACAGGTTGCCAGGCCGGTCCCGACCTCTGGCACAGAACCCCGGACGCCACCCCCCTTCTCTCATGAACGTATAGAGTGAACGGCTTCCGGGGATCCGGGAGAGCCAGTGCGGGAGGCTGAACCAAGGCTTCTTTAAGCTCTTGAAATGCTTTTTCTTTTTCTTTAGTCCACTCCCAGTTAAGCAGACCCTCTTTAGTGAGGGACTCATATAGTGGTTTAGCCTTTCCGCCGTAGTCAGGGATCCAAAGCCGGCAAAAACCGGTCAGTCCCAAGAAAGCCCTTAGCTCTCTGGGATTTCGGGGTTGAGGGCTTTCAAGTATCGCCTGGATTCTGTCTTTACCTAAGCTACGACGTCCCTGACGAAGCTGATATCCGAGAAAAGTAACCTGTTGTTTGACCAATTGGGCTTTCTCTCTAGAAACCTTATATCCCTGAGCTCCAAGAAAATTGAGGAGCTCTATTGTACATTCCTTACAAGCAGTCTCTGTTTCAGTACTTAGGAGTAAATCATCCCAGTACTGAACTATGTTACATGAGAAATGTGCAGCTAGGAACGGAGCCAGATCTCTTTTTAGTTGGCTGCCAAAAATCTCGGGGGCACAAGTCAGTCCCTGGGGGACAACAGTCCAAAGATACTGAGCCTTGTAATGGGTATCTGGATCTTCCCATTCAAAGGCAAACAGTTTCTGAGACTCCTGATCAAGAGGTATGGAAAAGAAAGCATCTTTTAAATCTATTACAGAGAACCACCCGTGGCTCTTGGGGACTTGGCTTAAAATAGTATGGGGGTTTGGGATAACTGGATAGGGGGCTTCTATCAACTTATTAACCTGCCTCAGGTCCTGGACTAATCGATATTGTCCGTTAGGCTTAGGCACTCCCATTATTGGAGTATTATATGGAGAAGTGCCTTCCCTTAACCACCCACACTGCAAAAACTTTTGAATCAAAGGCTTCAGTCCGATCCGAATGGTTAACTTAAGGGGGTATTGTCGAATTCGGACTGGACGGCTTCCCTCCTTAAGGGAAATGTGTACTGGCAAAGCATTTCGAGCCCGAGCAAAACCTCCCTCCTCAGCCCAGACCTCAGGATTAACCCCTGGCATTTGGTTCTTTTCACTCTCTGGCTGTGCTGGGGAAGGATTTTTAACATTTAACAGGGCCATTTGATAGTTAGAAATTTGGTGTTTAGGGAGCCTAACCTCCAGAGTCCCATTATTGTTGAACGAGATTTCTGCTTGCAGTTTAGTAAGTAGATCTCGTCCTAGCAGCGCAATGGGGCAGGAGGGGCTGCAAACGAATTGGTGGGATATATGGCAGTCTCCTACTTTTACTAGAAGAGGTAGAGATTTTTCCAATTTTATACTTTGTCCTTCTATCCCTTGGACTACAGCACACCCTTGAGCTCTCCCCCGGGGAGCCTCAGCTAGGGGAAGCAAGCTAAGGGCAGCTCCTGTATCGATCAGGGCTTCAACTGGGCGGCCCCCTACCTCAATTATCACCGTGGGATCCAGGCCAGCGGGTTGCGCCGCTAGGAGGGGCCGCTGGGTCCCTCGGCCTCCCTATACAGCCGACTCATCGTGTGCCTCGTTATAGAAAACGGGCACAGGCGGGGTCCTATTCCTGCTTCCCTCCCGTCTGTTATGTCGCTGGGGGCATTCATTCTTCCAGTGTCCCTCTTCCTTACAGATAGCACACTGATTTCATCCCAAACGGGGGCCTCTTCCCTTCTCCTGTAATCCTGTTCGTCCCTTCGTGTTGCCCCCCCCTTTCCCACTCTCCCCCTTCAGTGCCATTGCCAGTAGGCGGGCCCCCTTTTTCCTTTCCTCATCATCTCTGCGATCATAAACTTTTAGTGCAATTTCCAAGAGCTCCTCTATATTTTTACCTGATGCCCCGTCTATTTTCTGTAGTTTCTTCCGAATGTCCTCATAGGACTGCCCAATGAAAAGGGGAATGAGCACTCGCTTCCCATTAACATCCTCTGGGTCTAGGTCTGTGTATCTTTTACAAGTGTTACACAGGCGCTCATAGAAAGCGGCTGGGTTCTCATTCTTTTCCTGTCGAATATTATACAGTTTAGCCCAATTTGGGGTCTTTCTAATACAACGTTTCATCCCTTGTACTATAGCTAAGGCATATCTACGGTGGCGGTTTTGACCTCCCTCAGTTGTATGTGGCCAATTGGGTGCAGCCTCAGGGAGCACGTTGGGTATGTTAGCTGCGTCCTCTCCCCCTGCCACTAATCCCTCCTTGGCTTTTGAAAAGACTAAGCGCCTCTCCTCTGCAGTTAGCAAGGTGTTGAGAGCGATTTTCATGTCGCCCCAAGTAGGGTTATGGGCCGAGACCAAAGTCTCGAAAACTGCTGTTAGCGGGGTGGGGTCCTCTGAGAATGAGGGATTCTGGTGCTTCCAATTATACAGATCACTTGTGGTGAAAGGAACATATATCATAGTGAGATCACCATTAGGACCCACAGTTTCCCTTAGGGGCAGTTCAAGCACCG
Organism: Gopherus flavomarginatus; assembly: GCF_025201925.1. Lineage (NCBI taxonomy): Eukaryota > Metazoa > Chordata > Testudines > Testudinidae > Gopherus > Gopherus flavomarginatus. The sequence continues at coordinate 6,312,777 of NC_066632.1, read as the reverse complement.
GGACTGTCTCGGCTGCGGTCTTATTTACCTCGGGGCTCTTGGTAATAGAAAATTTTGTAGCTCCTGGGGTACCTTTTACTTGCCATTCAATACGACTCCTCAGGCGCTGAGCTATCGGGGTGGTGTTCCCGGAGTCTGTAGATGGGCTACCAAGTTCCTGACTACTATGGTCCTCCCCGCTACTGTCTCCCACGTCTTTTTCTGGGGTCCTTGATTCGCAGGGAGGGGAACTACTGTCTGGGGTGGTCAATACAGGGGGAGGGGGTTGTGCCAGGGGGACCGGGAGGCCAGGATACACTGGGGGAGGGTTCACTGGACGAGGATACACTGGAGGAGGGGGCATAGGATCAGGGGCGGTAGGAATCACGGCTGGTGGACAGGGCTTTTTCACAGGGGGACGACCTCGGCGCTGACCTGGGGTCTGAGCCATTAAGGCCCTAATGGCTTGGGCTCTACACTCTCGCAGCCGGGGGGGGGATTAGCTGTGAGATCCTGCCAGATATCTATATAGGGGTACTGGTCCCAATGTCCATTCTTAGTTACAACGTTATGGACAGCTTCTACAGTTTTTAGCTTCAGTGTTCCCCCGGCTGGCCACTCCACCCCAAATGTTGGCCATTCCACAGTACAGAATTTTATCAAATCATCCTTACATAATGGCATTCCATAATCAGCCTGACGTCTAAACGCCTTCCAATTATTTAGCATACATTCTAAGGGCGTCCCAGCATAAATGCTTTGTCCGGACCCCATTATGCTTGTATGTAATTAAACCTGGTCACGGGTTCGACCGACCCCCCTTGCGATTAAGATATCCTGGTCACAGGGTTTCCCCTCGCAGGAGTCTCAGGGCGGCTGGAGTCGGTTTAAGTCCTAGACCTGGTTATCACAATTTTGGCCTCCAATACAACATCAATATGAAGAAAAGCAAGACTCCCCCCAAAAACAGAAGCAAGCCCTGAGGCTGTTCTATATCCCAGTAATTATCCAATACAGCCCACGGGCTCGTGAAATTAGTGGTATTATTCATTAATTGCCTGGCTTGCTTAGCATAACCTTCAAGCAACCACAATATCTTCCCACACCGGGGTTACCTATGAGGTCCAATCACACTGCGGGGGCGTTATATCCTTTAAACCCAAGAGGTAAAACGCACTTACCACCCGGAGTGGCCGCGTCCGGCTGTTGGACCTTCCCCTTCTGGCACCGTCTTGTCTCCGTGTCGTTAGGAGTTCTCTTTAGAGAGGACGCAGCCGTCCCGACCGATTACAACGACCCGAGGCCCGAGCGAATCAGTGGCTCGAGGTGGCCACTCCTCGGAATCGCCCTCGGTCGCCGGTCAGCGCCCTCTACAGGGAGAGAAGTCCCGGCGGAGTCGCCAGTTGTTGGCCAAACAGGGCCCGTTTCCCCCTGGAGCTTACCTAATTACACCAAGGAGGCACGGAGAACAAGAAGACGGGTACCACACCTTTATTTTCGTTCAGCTGAGCGGGTGTTTCTTCTCGACTAATGCCAGAGAAGAGCACACCTTACATGGGGGACATGAGTCCCTTTTATAATCAGTAACAAACAACTTTAGTAAACGTCATTATACTGACCTATAGATAACAGGTCACACAGAATACATGATTATTTTGGGGAAGGGGATACAAGATACATCTGTTGCGGATACATTTATCATTTTGAAGGGAGTATAAGGTACATACCTTGACCTTTGGTATTACATATCTTTGAGGATACATGAGAAAACAGCTGCATAAACTTTTGTGCCAAGCGGACTAATTAGTAAATAGCTGACATGGTTAAATGAGACTAGATACATGTCTTGTCCTTGATTCCCAGGTTTTGCTTGTTATTCAAATCCCTAGGCCCCTCTTTGGGCTAAAGCCAGGGAAAGAGAGGAAGATACAGGCCTGGGCCTGTTGATTTTTAGGCCTTTTCTATCACCCTGAGGGCTGGTGGGCCGATCGCACTGCCCCAAGCTCCACAGGGGCGCAGAGCCCCCAGAAGCCAGGCTGTCTGCTTGTGACCAGGGCTCATGGTGCTCTGCGAGAAAGAGGGCTGCACACGTAGGAGTGTGCAGGGCATGGGCCAACCCCAGGGAACCTGTTGCAAAAAATGACCCATCCCTCTCCCAAGGAAGATCTCATCCCTATTGCGTACAGGGGGCCTAGGACCCAGGAGGTGAAAGGACTCACCCCAGGGGACACAGCAGGGAATTGGTGGCAGAATGAGAATAGAACCCAGGCGTCTGGGCTCCCATCCTGGCGTGTGAAGCACCTTGGCTCACCCATGAAGGGGAAGCACAGAAACACATAAGCCGGCTCAGAGAAGGCAGCAGGTGATGCCGGACAAATGGCTTTGGTGTTCACACTGATCGTCCCCGAGATGCTAAACACCATGTGGAAATGCCAGGCTTGCTGTTCTGGCCAGGCTCTTCCACTTCCAGTCCCCCTCCCCCCTGCCCCCGGCTCTGGGAGGCACCATCGCCCCAGGGGGAGCCTGGCCTTACCCAATTCCCAGCCCAGGCACCAGGACCAGAGGTGCAGGGAAGACTCCAGGCATTTGGAGACACATCTCAAGGCCGAGAGCCTGATCAGTCACTAGCATCTCTGCCACACCCACCACACTTTGCCCCTCTCCCAGAAAGGCGCTTTGGGGCTGCAGGTCCCCAGCCTGGGGCAAAATGTTGCTTTGTTACATCAAGCCCCCGGACCAGAGCTTCAAGGCTGGTGCTTGGCCACCAGCTCACGGGCCTGGAACATATTCTGCTCTTGCTTTCCTTTGCCATCTGTGCAATCGCTGGCTTTTCCTGCTGGCCAGCACTGCCTTGGGGGCCCTGACTGCCGCCACATCCATTCCCCGAGTGCCGCGTCTTTACCCTGCTGTTCTGCCCTGTGCCTCGGGCCTTCCCCCACTCGCTGATCCCATCCCCACCCTGCTCCTCAGGGCAAAATCAAGTCAGTCGCTCTCAGGGGCACCTCCCCGGGGCCTGGTTAGCTGGCTGAGAATTCAGCTGCTAATTAGCAGATCATTAACAGATCAAATCCACCCGCCTGCCTGGTCTGCCCTGGGGCATTGCTATTCATTAGCTGAGCCACTGGCCAAGAGCCAGGGGCCTCAGTGGGTAGGTCTGGAGCAAACCGGTCACTGGAGCCTTTGACAGGGGCAGGTAGCCCTGCTGCTGCAGCTGGTCACTAACTGTGAGGGGTCAGGAGGAGCCCTCCATGGGGAGCAGATCACTGCACACCTGCTGCTGTGGGGCTCTTACACTGCCAACCTGCAGCTGCTGGTGAGGGGTAGTGGAGACTGTGGCCTAGTGGTGAGGGTGCTAACCTAGAGCTCTAGGGAAGTGGGTTCAAATCCTTGCTCTGCTATTAGCTTGCTGGATAATCCTGGGCAAGTCATGTCTTTGCCCCATGCCTCAGTTTCCCCATCTGTAAAACAGCAGAGACCATAGTGACCTCCTGAGTAAAGTCCTCTGAGACTTATTGATGAAGGGTGTAGAGCTCCATGGCTGTGCAACCGGAAGCACTAGACAGGGAGGTCCAGGACCCCTGAGCTTGCAGCCTTGCTACTGGGGGAGGCCAAGGCTTTGCCCCATGATGCTCTGCCATTGGGTTCAGTGTGAAAGGAGTTAAAATCTGCTGAGCCCCTTCTGGCCTGTTAGAGCCTCACAGGGATCCTGTCTCCAGCTGTGCCCTGGAGTCTGTTTGTGCTTCTCCCCACCACATGGGGGTGATGGAGGCACATGGAGTCTAGCCTTGCAGTCTTTGGCTTTGGTGTTTTCACTGATCGTCCCTGAGACACTAAACCCATGTGCCCCCCCGTCTCAGTGGGCAGAGAGGGCTGGACTAAGCCTGGGTGATTGTGCCCCATCAGCAAACAGCTCAGAAGAGACCCTCCTAACTATGGATTACTGTCCCCTCATTTCCGGTGCTGGCTGAGAGGGGCCGGGAGGAAGGTAGGGCCTTTTCCTCTAGTGTGCTCACTCCAATCCGGCCCCCGGGTGGTGGGACTGGCTGGCCCAGAGGGGGTGGGGAATGGGACACAGGACCTTCCCCTCTGGGGCACTGGTTCACATATAACCCAAGCTGAGAGTGACTGAAAGTTGTTTCCATCTGGAGGTAGGAATTAGCAGCTCCATTCAGGGTGCAGCTGGCTCATTCCCATCTGCCAGGTGGGCCCCATTGGTATCTGCTACCCTGGGGAGAAGGGTCAGATCAGACTCCCCTGGCACATACGCACATGGCAAACCCTGCTGCCCCAAAGTACTCAGGCACCAGAACCCCTGTGCGGAGAGCAGGGGAAGGATCTCTGGCCACTTGGCTTTGCTGTTGTTGGTTGCTCAGAGTCCCCAGAAGTCAGATCCCTCCATATGCACCCCCCCCATACACACCCCTGGAGCTGCCTGCTGCCCCTGTGCATCGAGCACCCATTGCCTTTTACCATACAAGTCCAGGAATGTGTGATTCCCTTCCCCTCCTTAGTCAGTGGAACATCCAGAGCGCAGAGCAGGAGCTGCCTGACGGGCTGGAGCTGTTACTCGGTGCCCCATGGGGCCGGGGGAGGCAAGATTTATCTCACTTGCTGGCACTTCCTTTCCCCCCATCGTCCACTCCCCCCATCATAAGGAGCCCAGGCATACATGCCACAGCACTGCTGAAAGGGCAATTCTGGGCAGGATTTCACAGCTTCCAACCACTGCACAGAGAGCACAGGGGCAGACACCAGGGTGAAGGACACAGGATGGGTACATAGTCACATAGATGATGGATGTGTAGAGGAATAGATAGAGAGCGAGAGAGATGATGTGTGTTCATGGGGACAGACAGATGCCTCCTCACAAGCCCCTCTGAATTGGTCAATATCATTATCCCCATTTTACAGATGGGAAAACTGAGGCCACAAGCAGGGCCATGACTTGCCCAAGGTCACCCCGCAAGCCGGTGGCAGAGCCGGGATCAGCCTGGCTTCTGGTTGTGTGCTCAAACCATTTCCCCGTTTCTAGGTAGGGGATGGTCTTTCTGTGATAATCCTCTTTGTTTTCTACAGCCCATTTCCCCCCTCCCCAGGGCTCCCAAAAAAACAGTCAGGCTCTGTTTACCAAGGAATCTCCTACCTCCTCCCACCTCCCACTGAAATGCTTCCACCTCTGGGCTGGGACACAGCAGCTGTTTGGCAGCACACAGTTTAGGACAGGAAGTGAAGGAACCCTGTACCCCAGGGGAGATCTGGAGATGGAATGTGATGACCCAAGCTGGCCTGAGGTCTAGCCCCTGGTGCTAGCACCCAACATTGTCCAAAAGCACCAGGATATTTGAATAATGCCAAGGCCAGGACCTCAGGGGGCAGCTTATACCAGCAGCACAGCACAGCATCCGCAGCACTGGGATGGAGAGGTGGCTGGTTACTGATGCAGAGGGAATTCTGTGCCATGAAGGGACTTCTCAGGTTTCTCTGCCCAATGCTCTTCAGAGGCCTGCACTCCATGGCCTCTGGGCACAGCCGCCCCCAGGAACCGAGTCACTGCGGGCAGTTAATGACCCTGGCGTCTCAGCACTGCTCAGAGCTGATGCCCAGCCTGTGATCAGCGCTGGGTGCATGGCTGTTATTCCCAGCACTGGCAGAGACACTGCCGGCTGCTCTGTGGCTTGTGGGGAGGCCGCAGCCTCCTGCAGAGCCGCAATTAGGGTGCAGAGTGGCTTGTTTCCTAGCACTCAGCAGCCATCGATCAAGGCTGGGGACGTCCTCCCAGAGCCGGGCAGCATCCTATTTATACCGAGGGTCCCAGGAAGCCTGATCTGGAGCAACCCAAGGAAGTTCCATGTCCCTCCAGCCCCCACAACACTTGGGCTGGGGAACTCCAGGCCAGGACAGACCTTGGCTGCTGCTGCGTGAGACCTGCTGGGCTGCTCTAGGGCCTGCAGCTCGAGGTGAGTCCTGGGGGTCCTGCTTCATCAAACAGCCCTGTGGTTGGGACAAGACACCCCCTCCCTGTGCATCCCTTCCATCCCCAAACTCACCTCCTCCGGAGACCTCCAGCCACCTATCCCACCCACCCCCCGATATGCCCGGTGCCCCTGTAGCCATGGTGGGGCCACTCAGCTAGCAGCAGCACCCATGTGGCAGGTGATGGCTGGATGTGCAGTGCAGGGACTCTGGGGGACCTAGTCCAACAGGGTGGGCACCCCAGCACTGGGATGGAGTTAGAGACCTTCGTTTCCCCGTCCACATCCAGCACACCGACCCTCATCCCCAGCTGGGCTCAGCCCTGGGCAGAGATGGGGCTCAGGGCAGCTGTGGGCTGAGGAGGGGACTGGGAACATCCCTGGACCAGGGAGGAGGCTGAAGGTGCCCTGAGCTGTGACCCGGGTCCTAGTGGGGAACCAGCTGGGGTCACTCAATTAGATTGAACTGCACAGAATGGGGCAGCCAAACCCCAAAAGCTGTTGGACATTCCAATACTTAGATTGACCAAGTCAGCGCAAAACAGCTGCTTTATTACCTCACTTGTTACTCCGAAGTCCAAACAACATAGTTCCCTTAAAGTGATCCAGCCTCAGGCCTCCATACAGGTACCCACATCAAATATTATGAACATTTCTGTAAATCTTCTTTCATCATATAAAAAGAAAAAGTTCTACCAATCCCAAGGGATCAGACACATCACCTCCCAGGTTCATGAATGTTTCAGATCTCACCCAAATACTTGCTACAGCCAATTTTTATTAATGAAACTAAAATGTATTAAAAAACAAAAGAGAGAGTATGGTTAAAGGATCAATATACATATAGACATGAGTTCAATTTGTTGAGGTTCAGATTCACAGCAGAGATGGTGAGCTCTGTAGTTGCAAAGAGTTCCTGTAGAGTTCAGATCATAGGTTATAGTCCAATGTCCAAATATCATATTCAGGGCGCACCAGCATAACTGGGACCTCAGTCTTGCGACTCAAACTTCCCCTGATGAAGTCTAAGCAGATCTGAGATGACAGAATCAGGACCCAAGGATCTTTTAGACACTTCCATGGCCTCTTTGACAAGTTGGGATTTCCTGGGGAACAAAAGGTAATTGGGATGACTTTGAAGGAGGTCCATCACCGGTGTTTAGTGATACGATTAACATAAGGCCATTTGCTTTTTCCTCCACCATTCACAGTACATTTCAAAGAGAGATGAATTCTGAGATATCCCGTGTTTACAATTCATTTAAATGCTAGGATCTTCTGAATGATCAGAATACAGCATAGACAGGAAAAAGAACGAGGAGTCCTTGTGGCACCTTAGAGACTAACACATTTATTTGGGCATGAGCTTTCGTGGGCTAAAACCCACTTTAACGGATGTGAATGGAGTGGAAAATACAGGGACTGTTGATTACATTGTCGACCCTACTCATACATATGTAAATACACAAAAACACAAATATTATCTCCCCTCCTGTCTTCTGTGGGTTATTTATTTTGCAGGATGTTTAACCCTTTCTGTCCCTGGGCTGAGGAAGACTGGGAACAGCTCTGGGCCCGGGGATAGGGAGGGGGATTAAGGGAGCCCCTGGGCCAAGGAGGGGTGTGTCTCTGGGTCGGTGTAGGAGGCTGAGGGTGCCCTGGTACCAGGGCTCCCTGTGCTTGGTGGTGGGGCCATTAGCTCTGCAAGGCTCAGGGACAGGCACTGCACAGAGGCTGGCTCATAGGGGATGCTGCGGCCTGAGCTCCCTGAGGCGGTTACAACTTTGGGGTGCCCGGGGCTGGCTGTGGCTGTGCGGGTACCAGGGGAGGGGAGGGCTATCGCTGCAGAGGGCAGCACAGGAATACCATCATGTGCTCCAGGTGGTCCATGCCCCCAACTGAGGGGTCAGGCTGGGCTCTTGGTTCAACTTCTCCAGGATTTTGGGGTGTGGGGGATGTCCTGGCTCAGCTCATTTGGGAAGGTTGGGGACAGTTGCCCAGTTGGGGTCCAGCCCTAGATCAGGGCAGGAGGTGGATGGATCTGCACTGGGCCAATCTCTTTATGCAGCTGGATCCAGCAGGAACCTGCTCTGTCCATCGGGGAGGCTGGGCACAGTCTGGCAGCGTGTTTCCTGGGGGCAGATGATTATGTGACCTGGGATGAAGTGGTAGATAATGGGTTGCCTTCCCCAGACACAGCCATCTCCTTCCATCAGGGCAGGAGTCAATATCCTTCCAATGCTAATGGAGACAGATAGCTGCCCAGTCTACACGGAGGCTGGGACTGGCTGGCGCAAGGGGGTACAGATCTGGTGCCTATAGGGCAGCTCCAGGGGTGGCAGCTGCCTTCTTAGAGACCCCTCTCTCACCGGGCCCCCCTGCCCCACACACGACAGGGGAATGACAGATGCATTAAACAGGCAGGGAGGGGTCTCTCCCCAATGGAGAGCAGCTAGGGAGTGGGGGACAGGGGAGGCTGGGTGTGTGCTGTGATCTCGGCCCACTGAAGCAGAGGCTGGACCTGGTGATCAAAACTGGCAGGGACTGAAACCCGGACCCCCTGACAGCAGCTCAGCATCCACACAGTGGGTAAATCCAAGTAAAGGCCAATGGTACCCACAGTTCCAAAACCATCTACCAGGGGCCTGTGGCAGGTACACACACCACAGCCCTGGCAGTGCAGGGGCAAGAGGCAGTAGCTGTATGAGCCGTTTCCTGGGCTCTGCCCTGGACGCAGCCTGCCTACTGCCTCCTCTCCAAATGCCCAGGGAAGCCCTGGCCCGTCAGGCTGACTGTGGAACGCACTGACTGAGGGGCGTGGGTACAGTGCCCACTAGTACTGGCCCCAGGGACTACAGCAGCTTTCCTTGTACAGTGACAGAGGCTTGTGTGTGGTGCTGGGGGTTTGACCCCCACTGAGTGCCGGAGCGCTCGCCTACACAGGGGGTCGGGGGAGCAAAGAGATGGGGATCTGTTCCTCTGTGGGGCCATGCTCTCGCCCCAGAGACAGCGGCTCGGTCCCCAGGAGGGGACAGCAATGGCCCATCACTGGGGCTGAGTGTGAGAACCGTCCTGAAGCAGCTCACCCTGCTCTGCCCCCAGCAGCGCCGGAGCCGCTGGAAAGCCCAGGCTGCAGGGAGACAGCCTGAAACCTACCCCAAGGCTGGCAGGGCCTGGGAAGAGAGGCTGTCTCTGCTATGCTGACTGCTTTTATCCCCTGCTCTGGGAATGAGAGCTGGGGAGGAGGCAGGTGTGGCTGGAAGCTCTGTGGGAGCCCAGCCTCACCTCCAGTCTGGGAGCAGCTCAGCACCAGACCACCCAAATCCTAGTCAGGCTCCACAGTACCAGCCCCAGAGTGCATGGCAGGGGTCTCTTAGCCCGAGTGTCTGCCAGGGAGGATCTGTCCATCACCCCCAGCACCTGCCCCAGCGCGCAGGAGCCTCACCAGGAGGCACTGGGAACCAGGCAGTGACTTATCTCTCGCTAAATTCCCCCAGCTTAACAGATAGGCAGGCAAAGCCCTGCCAAGATTGAGCTGCGCAGATAGGAGTAAATTGCAATCTTATCCAATATGCCATCGTATTGCTCTCCAAAGGCTCTCGCTTGTTCCTCTTTCCTCGAAAGGAATTTAAATGTCTCTGAGGAGCTCAAACAAGAACTCCCCGGGGAAGGAATCATTGTTTATTGACAGACTCAGCAGCAGCAGCTCCCTGCTACTTTCCCCTGGGCCATGGTTAATTAGCTTCTGTGATAGTACAGCAGCGCCTAGAGACCCAAAGGGCAGGGCTGGACAGGTAAACACTGGGAGACAGCCCCTCTCCAAAGACCTTACAGGGAAGAAAACAGACAAAGGGGCAGAGGCAGGTGAAGTGACTTGTCCAAGGTCACACATCAAGTCAGTAGCAGAGCCAGGTAGACTACAGCTCTTCCCAAATCCTACCCTTGGGCCTTACCCACCAGCCTATGCCAGAATCTCCAGCCAGACTTTTCCCCATTCAGAGGGGAACTGGCTGCCCAGCCAGCCCAGCTGGACTCATTTGGATTTTAAATGAAGCCACCAACCACTTTGCACTGCCCAGAAGAATCCCTTCCCCCGCCAGAGTGACTGGACTGCTCCATGCGCTGGGCCATAAACCTCACTCCGGCTCAACCAGGAATTAGCTCCGGGCACTGCCATGGTCTGGGCTAGGCAGCAGTTCAGACTACATGGTCACAGGCTCCCTTCTGACCTAACACTGACTCTGTGACGCAGAAGCTGAGTCGCCTGGACCTGCCAGATTGGTGCTGATGTCATTGAGAGTTTAGCTGCAGTGAGATTGGGCCCTCCTGTGTCTTGGAAGCTGAGAGAGTCACGGCACCAGGCTCAAATGTATTTCAAACTCCTTGGTTCATTGACAGGCTGTCACAAGGAGACTCGGAGACTTTAAGACCAGAAGGGACCATCATGATCATCTAGTCTGACCTCCTGCACACCGCGGGCCACAGAACCTCGCCCCCCGACTCCTGGAATAGGCCCCTAATCTCTGGCTGAGTTACTGATATCCTCAAATCAGGATGTAACGACTTCAAGTTACAGAGAATCCACCATTTACACTAGTTTACATCTGCAAGTGACCCGAGCCTCATGCTGCAGAGGAAGACGAAACCCCCCACAGCCTCTGCCAATCTGATCTGAGGGGAAATTCCTTCCTGGCCCAAGATAGGGTGATCGTAGACCCTGAGCATGTGGGCAAGACCCAGAGCCCACCCCAGCTAGTGTCCCATGACTGGCGATTGGAGATATTTGCCGCTAGCTGTCACAGACTGGTAGTCCCATCATCCTGTGTCCGCCAGAAATGTATCAAGCTGTCAGCTGGGGGAGGGAGGTGCCCTCACTGAAGGGCTGTGAACAAGAGAAAGCCTGATGAGATAACAGCATCAAGCTCTGGGCTGGCATCAAACACCAGGACCCGGCCGTCCCACTCAGCTGTACCCTTCTCTGCTCAACCCCCACCAGGCTTCTCTGAAGCCAATCTAGGGTTAGGGGTGCCAGGACACAGCCTCATGCCTGCAGGGCATTTTGCAGGTGTGAAAACGAGGGTACAAAAGGGGTAGGCAGACCTCATCTGTGCTGAAGATATTCCAACCCCAACAGCGTACACCACCCCCCCTAGCTCTGATTTTGAGGGGTGCTGAGTAGCTAAAACACCAGCTAAAACCAATACGAGCAATGGATGCTCAGCACCTTCTAGAAATCAGGCCCAGGGGCCTTGAGTTGGAACCCACAAACAGTGGCCCCCCAAGTCATTCTTATAAATATGGCTGGCAGCTCTAACCCCCCCGGCTGCAAGCTACTGAGATGAGACTTGCCCTGGGCTAGCCATAAGAGCTCGATTTGATGTCCTCAGCTCTCACTGACCTTCAGCCCCTGTCTGCCTCTAGTATCTCAAAGCACTTTGCACATGTCAACGTACACTCACAACCGGCTCAGTATCACCCCCTTTTACAGAAAGGAAAAAACAGGGGCCAAGAGAAGGGGCTTGCCCAACTCCCGCAGTAGGATAAGGAATAGAACCCAGGAGTCCTGACTACCAGGCCCCCAGCTCTAACCAATAGTCCACACTGTGTTCCTCAAAATAGAAGCCCAGAGTCCTGCCTCCCAGATTGCTGCTCTACCCTGGGCCCACACTCCCTTCAGCGATCGGAGTAAATCCTGACCTCAAGTCACCTTTGGCTAATGACAAGACCCCATGGAGCTCTCAGGCACATGAACACCCCATGTGGATGCAGAGCTGCCCAGGGGGCAGGAGGGCAAGTGGGGAAATTTGCCCTGGGCACCGCAGAGGCCCCCACGAGAGTTTTTCGGGGCCCCCGGAGCAGGATCCTTCACTCACTCCAGGGGCCTCGGAAAACTCTTGAGGGGCCTGGGGCCTCAGAGCTTCTTCCGCTCCGGGTCTTCGGTGGCAATTCGGTGGTGGGGAGTCCTTCCACTCTGGGACCTGCCGCTGAAGTGCCCCAAAGACCCACGGTGGGGGGTCCTTCCTTTCCAGGACCCACCGCTGAAGTGCCGGGTCTTCGGGGCACATCAGCGGCAGGTCCCAGAACAGAAGGCCCCCCACCACCAAATTACCGCCGAAGACCAGACTGCACTTCGGTGACGGGTCCCTCTTCGGCAGTAATTCGGCGGTGGGGGGTCCTTCTGCCCCGGAGTGGTGTGTCTCCTTGAGGTGTGTCTCGATGTTCTTGCTGTGGATGGTGAAGAGCGTGGCAGACACGTGGATGATGGCTTTGGCCAGGCAGTGGATATTGTTGCTGTAATCTGTGGGGAGAAGGAGACAGGGGGCTTGGCACTCACAGAGCACTAAACTGCGGCTTGGCAGAGAGGCTGTGCTTGTCTCCTTACAGCACCTCCAGTACCCTGAGTGATGAACAGAGCGCCGGGTGCTGCACTGCTCCAAAGACACCAACCCTGCCTCTAAGGGCCTGATTCTGGGAGCACTTACAAATGTGCATCTCAACCTCACTGAAGTCACTGGGGTGACTCCAGTGCCTACGGTCTGAGGAGGTATTGGCAGCAGAGCTAGGAAAGTATTAATGCCATTGACATGGCATTGGGGAGACCGCCTCTGGAATACCGAGTGCAGCTGTGGCCACCCTCGCTGATGGGAACAAGGTGCAGAGAAAGGCTTTTAGGATGGCCAGGGATGGTGAGCTGATCTTACAGAGGAGACTTGCTTGGCCTAGCAAGTGAGGTGGACAGGGAGAGGGCCACTTTCTGCAAACCCTTTGGGGGGAAATGCCAGGGAAGACAAGGCTGGCACAGGAACCCCTGGGATCGGGGATCAAATGGCCAGGGATAAACGGAGGCTGGAAATGAGAAGCAGGTTTCTAACTGTCAGAGAAAGGAGGTTTGGGCTGGAAGATGGAGCTTGAGATATTTAGGAAGGGGTTGCTCTGATGCAGCTACAGGCAGTAGCAGGGTTTGGGACACGAGATTCCTTCCAGTCCTGTGTTTCTGGGGCAGGATCAGGGTCTAATGCTGCAAACTCCCCTGCGTGTCACTGATACGACCTGCGCAAGCAGCCCTGTCCCAGCAGGGAGACTTGGGCCTTTTTCTTTGGTTGTTTCTGTATTTTTCTTGACAAATGACTTATGGAAATAATTAAACATGTCAGCTGGGGCAGGTTCCCTTGAAATGTGAGCCAGGCCTGTGTTCAACAGCTCCGGGTCCTCACTGAGTCTTTCCACTAATGCAGGTTGAGGTTGAGTGTGGAACAACACGCGAAACAAGGGCCTGTTTCCTGGGAGTGTGTGTTTTGTAACAAGAACTTTCACAAACTGCCCTGCAGCCTGAGCGTTCCCCCCAGCCCCAGGGCCATTCACCCAGGAAAGCAGTGTGGTGGCCTGGGATGCCCCCTGCAGGGCAGGTGGGGATCTAGTCATGGAGCAGTGACAACAAAAGCGCAGTCGGTGCCACTGGGCCATTAATCGGCATGTGTGGTGGGTGAACAGATTCCGGCGTTTGGAAAACAGCCCGTCCCGGCCTCTTACCATCCATCTCGATGCTGTACATGGAGAAGGGGTCGGAGGCGAGGAGCGGTAGAGATACAGCCACAAAGACCAGCAGCAGACAGGCTGACTTGTACTCCTCCTCAGGGGACGAACTGTCTATCAGGCAGAGAGGGAGAAGATGCACAACCAGAGATTTCAGTAGTAAGCTCGGTTTACGCTCTCCATTCTTCTCTCCGGCTTGGCTACTCGACAGACTTACAAATATATATATATATAAAATCACCCAGCGGCTGTGACAGGCCAGTAACTTATCTGATAGATGGAGCCAGGTCCCTGCTGCTTTGGAGCTTTGAGTTTTGCTGAACAGAACTGACACTGCTCAGATTCGCTTGAAGCTGCATGTGTACCATGGAAAAAACTACCAAAGTGGTGGGGGAAGGGAGAGCTCCCTTGCGTGTCCTAGGCTGGCGGGCAACGTGCAGACAGCCGGGGGACCAGAGCCACGGGAATCTCAGCTGTGTCCCTGGAACATCCCTGGATCACCTGCGGCGCCTGTGACAATACTACATGTGTTATTAAGGTCTATGTGTCATCCTTGCCCAAATCTTTACTGGCTTCGCTCATTGCATGGAGGCAGCTACTGCAGATCTAGCGACGGGTTCTGCCTCAGGCACCAGATGCTTCAGGGTAAGGCTAATAACAAGCACTTAATGAAGAGAACCCAAACGTCACTATCATCATTTCCATATTACAGAGGGGAAACTGAGGCATGGAGCAGGGCAGTGACTTTTTCAAAGTCACCTTAGCACTTCTATCGTCAAAGCACTTGACTAACTAAGACCTGGCTGTCACTGGGTCCGTCAGGTGTGGGGGGTGATATTGTACTGATATAGTCACATGGGCACAAGCCTTAGGGGAGAATAGCTGTACTGGCACAAAAGCCTCTTTAAACTGAAATAACTGCATTCATGCTGGGTGGGAATGTATTGCTTTGACTAGACTGAGAGTGTTAAAACGCTACCACTTTCTAGTGTAGACAGGGCCGACCCCCTCCAGAGCCCCTCCTTTGTGGAAGCTGAGTATTGTTCCAGACACAAATGTCTCTAGCCTACGTGTGTGTGAGCTGGGACAGAAGCGTGGGTCACAATTCGCAATCACATGTTAAAACACGACTGAATGTGCCAGTGCAGCCAGAACCCAGGGCGGTGTCAGCGCTGGGAGACTGGGCTAGAGGGATCCTGCTGTGACCCGGCCTGACAGCTCCCAGCCTGGCTCTTACCTGTCTTCAGGTTGGAAAGTGCAGTCACCAGGGCTGGGTCAATGTGCCATGGGATCCCTGCAGCAATGGCCAGCTCGAAGATGCTCAAGGTGACCTGGGGGAAAGCCAGGAGAAGGGAGGGTGTCAGCAAGGCTGGAGAGCTCCCAAGCTCCCTCACTTCCACTCCATGTAATGAACCAGCTGCACGTTTATGGGGAAAACATGACAGCTGCTGTGAGCGCCTGGTCAGCAGGCCGTGGGCAGCTATCAGCCAGGGAGAAACAAGCCCCTTCTACCACATATTGCCACGGCCTCCTGCAACAGGCTAGCTGGGGCCAGACAGACCTGTTGTTCCCCCAGGAGCGTCTCCCTTCCATGCAGAGGAGCTGGGGGCCCAGAGCCCACTGGGATGTGGACACTGGAATGTGTGAGGCACCAGAGGGTGAAGCAAATGGAGCCTGGTGGGGGTTGCAGGAGGCTGTGGGGCAGCAGTCGGGACTTTCTCCCTGGAAACATGCAGAACACAGTGGAAAGGAGCAGCAAGCTGGGACCAGCTGCTGAGAGCGCTGCTCTCTGGGGTGTCCCGCAGCACAGCAGGGAGTTACTGGACCCAAACTGTGGCAGAAGTGGCTTGATATTAGCCCCTGCTACAAGCCCCTATTTTAGACACGATTTACACCAGTGCAGCTGGCTGGACAGCCGCGTCACAAAGGGCTGCCCCACAAGTATGGACCTAGGGTTTCAGATAGGATCATAGCTCCCCCATCGCACCTCCTGTGCCACCACACTACTATTTTTAGTGCCCTAGCTCGTAGAAAGCTAGTGCATGTAGATATCCCTGAGCTGGGAATTACGCTTTGCAGCAGCCATGCAGAGACCCCGAGGACTGGATTAAAGCTAAGGTACTTGAGACAGGCGCCTGCCCCAGGTCTGACTTTGCCATGCCCTGTGTCCAGCCTGGAGCCTGCGCCCGGCCTGACCGCGCCATGCCCTGTGTCCAGCCTGGAGCTTGTGCCCGGCTTGACCACGCCATGCCCTGTGTCCAGCCAGGAACCCATGCCTGGTCTGACTGCGCCGTGCCCTGTGCCTAGCCAGGAGCCTGCACCTGGTCTGACTGTGCCTTGCCTAGCTAGCAATGGTTGCATTTACACAGACTCTGCCATTGGAAGAAGCTGCTGTGAAACGGCCCTGAGATCTCCACAGGAAATCGCGTCTCATCACAGGTGAGTGCCACTGTGGGGGAAGGGTGCATCAGCGAGCAGGTCGTTCCCCCATCTCCATCAGTGAAGTCACATCCCCATCACAGCATCAGTATGACACAGACTGAGCCAGGCAGGTATGTCACCCTGATGTCCAACCGTCTGCTCAATATCACCCCAAGGGGGGGGGTGTGTGGTCTCTGCCAAAAGCTAGGTCAGCAGAGGACCGTGGCTACTGCCAGATGTTCGTACAGGACACAGTTTGCGAGAGATGCAAAATGTAGACTGTTAGATTGCAAAACTGCTGCAGTGAAACCTGCCACCTGAGGTGAGGGGGTGTCTCGGAGCTAATACCATCCTCGCTGAGAGCACTGGACACCCGTGCAGACAGCCCTTGGCTCACTGGCTCCGCGAGCTGAAGACATCAGCATTTACAAAACCCAACCAACCCAGGAGAACGTTCTGGGCAGAGAGACAATCGGAAGAGCCTGTAACTGTACGAGAGCAGCCAAAATGGCATGAGGTGTTATCCACTGCACAGGAGAAACTGCCAGCGGGTTTGTAAGTTGGAGCCCAGCTCTTTGGACTGGACGAGCGCCACAAGGGGGAGAGAGACCATATTAGGACGTCGCTCGTTAACACACACTGGCTTGGATTGCATTCCATCGTTTCTTTTAGCAATAACCTTGTTTCCAAATCCTTGGACTTGCTTTTAGCTGAATCGGTCTCAAGCTCCATTAAATAAACTTCCATTTGCTTTTACTAGACCCCTGTCTAAGTGCCTTGTGCTACCCAGAGTACTGAACGGAGGTGAGACCCGCGCCCTGGATCCTGTTTCCATGGAGGCAGAGAACCAGTGTACGCTGCGGGTGTCTGGAGGACAAGGGACTGGGTACTCAAGTGTAACAAGGTGGAGTGTCAGCTGCCAGCCGCAGAAGGAAAGAACAAGGTGTTGCCAGCAGCTGGTGGCTGGGGACCATTTCTGCCCGTGGGCGCAGACAGGGCTTTCTCCGCTGAGCAGGTTAGTGATCCCCCTTGGATACCTCAGGTAACCCCCAAGTGTCACAATTAGCTGGCCCCCAAGCCCCAGAGAGACCCCTTTATTCCTCGGGAGGGCAAGGACTGGGGCTGGGAGATAAGAGCCTTAGCACCGATCATCTTAAGCCCAAGTTGTGTTTGCCACTGGATGGCACCACCCTCCCCAGCACTCTGACCCAACAGTGCCCTGAACGCCCCCCACGGGCAGCTCCAAGCTCTTGGGATTGTGCTTAGGGAGCAGAGTGATCGAATCCACAGCCCCAGCGCAGCCACCAAGCTCTGTGACTCTAGAGAGGGGATTTGGGGCTGGAAAGACAGTGACGTTAGGAACTCACGAGCTGGCCCCGGGTCTGGACAGAGCACCAGGATATAGCTCCCTATAGGGACTGCCAGAGAGGATCAGACCTGGGCCATCAGCAGGGGCACCAGCTGCTTCAGGAGAAAGTACTGGGAACCCCTGGGGGAGATCAGGGCGTAACCTGCTCATAGGGCATGGATGGGCAAACTTTTTGGCCCAAGGGCCACGGCACATCCGGTTGAGGGTGCAGGCTCTGGGATGGGGCCAGAAATGAGGAGTTCAGGGTGTAGGAGAGGGCTGTGGGCTGGGGCGGGAGAGTCGGAGGGCTGAGGGGGGGTCAGGGATCCAGCTGGGGGTGCGGGCTCTGGAGTGGGGCTGAGGATGAGGAGTTTGGGATGTAGGAGGGCGTTCGGGGCTGGGACCAAGGGCTTCAGAGAGCAGGAGGGGAATCAGGGCTGGGGCAGGGGGGTTGTGTGTGGGACAGGGTGCAGGCTCTGGTGTGGGGCTGGGGATGAAGGGTTTAGGGTTCAGGAGGATGCTCCAGGCTGGAATTGAAGAGTTTTGAGGGCAGGAGGGGGATCAGGGCTGGGTGTGGGGTGTGGGGAGAGCTCAGGGGTGCAGGCTCTGGGCGGTGCTTACCTCAAGCGGCTCCCAGAATCAGAGGCATGTCCCTTCTCTGGCTCTTACACAGAAGCACAGCCAAGCAGCTCTCCATGCTGCCGCGTCTACAGGCACCACCCCTGCAGCTCCCATTGGCTGCAGTTCCCAGTCAATAGGAGCTGTGGGGGCGGCACTTGGGGTGCGGGCAGCGTGCAGAACAGAGCCCCATGGCAGCCCCTACATGTAGGAGCTGGAGCAGGGTCATCCCACTGCTTCTGGGAGCCATGTGGAGCGGCCCACGCCCCTGCTCCATGGCTGGAGAACCAGAGCAGGGCAAGCCCCAGACCCCACTCCCCAATGGGAGCTCGAGGGCTGGATTAAAACAACTGGCGTGCTGGATCTGGCCTGTGGGCCATAGTTTGCCCACCCCTGTCATAAAGGCAATGCCTTCAAGACCCTATTAGTGGTTGTTTTATGCAGGGAGACTGATAGACCTTGCACACCTACATGGCTGCTCTGTGCAGTGGGGCATGTTCTCACTATCCATACAAATACGTGCTCCTTGCTGGAACCCTGCTGAATTCTTGGGCTCATTGACACCCTGTGGCAGGGAGTTCCACAGGCTAAAGGTGCAGTGCATATAAGACTATTGCCTGGCTCAGTTTAAACGTGTTTCAGTTTTGTCCAGTGCCACCTCGTTCTGATGTTGAGGCCCATGCATGGTGTTCTACTCCAGAACCATGGCTCTTGTATTCCTCTTTCCAAGCAGTTCCCCTTTCTTCTAGTGTCTTCTACAGCATCCTTTGCACTGAGAGGTCTCCTGCCTGGGCCACTGGCACACAGGATCCTGCCCTGGCTGCAGCCCTGCTCTGGGCAGCTCCTGCCTGGTCAGCACTTTGAGCTCTCTGTGGGTAGGCAGTGGGGCACAACTCGGGGATCTGCTCAGCACTGGCACAGGAGCTCTGCACCCCGTAGCAGGAGCTCTCTCTCAGCACTGGGTCTAAAGATGCTGACCGCTTGCACTGTGGCCACCACTCTCCCCCCGGCATGGTCTCAGAGCACTGCCTTGGCACTTTGCCAGCTCCAACCACTCGCAGTGTTCCCATTCCTTCCCTCCAGTCTGGAGGGCAAGCAGCAGGTTGGCTGCTGGCCAGCTCCAGCTGGTGGCTTTGTAATGGAATAGCTCCACTGGGGCTGTTTGACTGCCCAGTCCTCAGTGCTTGACTGTCTGGGGGATGCTGCAATTACTGCACCTACAAAGTTACCCTAAGCTCAATGAGTTCATAAGATGTTACAATACCCACGGAAATAGGTCCAAGTGTTTATAACAATGAATAGTGCAACAGAACACAAACAAACCAGTGCTCGGTGCAAATCAAGGACTGACGGGGATCGGACTTGGTGAACAAGCAAATGTGGGAGCAAATTTTATCATGCAAAGCCTGGCCTTACAGAAATGGATTTCGTTGGTGGACAAAATAATGAGGATAAAACATATCACCAACTTGTATTCCTTTTGGGGGCTCTTAAAAAGAGATTTTGAAAAAAAAGAATAATCTTCCCCTAGCTCCTCCCCTGCCTGCAGCTCTGCAACTCAGCTAAGGCTCTTCCTTGGGGGAAGGCTGGCTGGCCCTGCTTGTTTCCACAGGTGAATGCTGAAAGTCATCCCATTATCCTGACATCCAGCCCTCAGCCCGCAAGAGGGGATAGCTAATTACCAGCACTGCAAAGGCATGTAAGTTCCTGCACTGTATTCCCTTCCCTTCTTGGGTTATTTTCTGCCTCACAGTGTCTCTCCTATCCTAGCTCACTCTCTTGGCTTTTCTTTGAATCTGAAGTCAACTCTATTGCATTCATCCAAACTTGCCTTGCCTAAGGAGCAAGGATCGAACCCAAAGACAGCCCTGACCAGATTGTAACTAACCAGGCTCCAAGCAGTAGGTGTCATGGTCGACTTGCTAGCCAAGCCACCCACTTGTAACTAACCAGCAATCCAGTGTTCCAAAAATATCAGCAAAAGCTGCATTTCATCTATCTTTTCTATCCCATTTCTCCTCCACCTTGGGTCTGTCTGTTAGAACAGGCCACATGAGTTCCCCTCACATCCGGCCTGCGAGTAAAATTAACCTCTCTCTTTTTATTGAAGAAAGATTGTTCTGAAAATAGGAGACTGATATTTTGACCCCAGAAGGAGAGAGACTGTGGCAGATCTGACTACGTTCGTTTTGCATAATCACTCAACCACAGTTTCAATGGAAACGCTGGGTTTGATTTCTTGTTCTTTCAATAAGGGTCCAATGTGAATGCATGCTCCTGGGTATGCCCAACGCCCGCTGAAGCTAGCTTGTGCTGTTTAATGCTGGACAGTGATGGGGTTTAAAACCTCTTTCAGTCTTCAGGCCTTTGAGATCAATATTCGTACAACAGTCGGGGATTAGTGAGGGACAAGAAGCCCTAAGAGCAAGGTGCAGCCTCACAACGTCCCCTAGAGACAGGCTGCGAGGGTCAGGCCCTAGGCCCTGTCACAAGCTGACAGGATCTTTAAGGGGAGACAAGGCCCAGCCGCCACCTAGACTGATTAGCTGCTTCCAGGGGTGAAAGTAACCTCAAGATTTAAAGGCCCTGGGGAGACCCAGGGCCTTTAAATCAACCAGGGGCTCCCAGTTGAAGAGGCGGCTGGGAATCCCCCGGGGCTCAGGGGCAAATTAAAGGGCCCGGGGCTCTGGCTGCCGGGGGGAACCCTAAGCTTTGCGGGACTTGGGCAGGGATTTAAAGGGTCCAGAGCTCCTGCCCCTGAGGGGAGCCCCAAGCCCTTTAAATCCTGACCCCCGCCCAGCCGCCAGAGCCGCAGTGGGGATTCAAAGGGCTCTGGACTGCCCGCAGCCGCGGGGAGCTTTGAGCTCTTTAAATCCTGGCCCCTGCCCAGCCGCTGGAGCCGCAGCCGGGATTCAAAGGGCTCTGGGCTGCCCGCAGCCATGGGGAGCTCTAAGCCCGGACCGGCTTACTTTCACCTTTGGCTGCTTCCCAGTAAAGGCCTGATCCATATAAAGGGCTCAGCTCAGGGAGAGATTCAAAGGAGCAGGCAGGCTGCTCTGTACAGAAAGACTCACCTTAGCTCCTAGCTGGAGAGCCTGGGGAGTGTGGAGCTGCAGAGAGCAGCCTGTGGGAGCTGGCCAGGGCTCCACGCAGAGCAGCTCTGGGAGTCTGTGCACTGTACAGGTGTGTCTGTGCTGTGTCTGGGAGTGAGCGACTCTTCTTGCTGCTTCCTGGTGCCTCCAGCATGACCCTGCCTTTCCTGCTGCTCAATTCCCCTGCTCAAAAGAAACACACCAAGAACAACAAACCACAGCCTTTTCTCTACCTTGAGCCTCCGGGTATCTACGTTAACTGTATATAAGTGCCTGGAGCATGACCCTTAGCTAACCTGCAAACAGAGTATAGATCCGGCCAACTATGCCACTGTGACGCTCCCCAGCAGTACCCAGACCCTTCACGACCACTTGCTCTTAGCGTGAGAGTCTTGTCTGTGCCTGCTGTGGATCAGCTCCGTGACTCCACCAGCCTCTGACAGGACAAGCCCGGCCTCCCAGGCCTGCCCCGGCCTCACCCTGTCTGTACAGGTCAGCGATAGGCATATACCAGCCCTGAGTCCTCTGAGCATCCCTCTGGAGGGTTCAGCCCCGATCCAGAACAATCACAGAACCCTGCGAGTCTGCTCCCCAAGGAACAGTGCACACCAGCAACGTGGTCTGAACTCAGGATCACCACTCCGCTGAACACACCGCACTTAGCTACAGCCACAGTGAAAACGAGAACGAGTTTATTATCAGAGGCTCCAGTGGCAGTAGGTATGAGGACTGGAAACACAAAAGATTACACATAAAACTTTCTAGAGCCTCAACTTAACCCACAAGCCAGGCTGTCTCCTGCAGCCAAGTTTACCTCCAGGCCTTTTCAACCAGCATGGCTGGGACCCCCTTCATCAGATCGACCCTGCTGGCAGCTTCGCGTCACCAGAGTGTCTCTCTGCATGCCCAGAAACACCAGAGCAGAACTCTGATCTTCTCCTGAAAACAGGCCCCCATCCCCCACTGTCTACCTCTTCCTGTTCCTTTGCTTCTGAAATCTCTGCCAGCTCTTCATTAGCATTTGCCTCACTTCACTAAGAGACTTCTGGTGTGACATACACAATGCCCCAGGGCGATAGGGTCTCCCACCTCCTGTCTGGAGGAGTTTGTCTCCAAGCATGACTGACCGGCTTTTAACAATAATGCTGAGAGCACATAATTTTCAGCATATACCCAGAACTCCTCACATATTTTCTGCACGTACGTCTCGTAATGATTGATGTGTGTGACAGGCTGTAAGCAGACACCTTACATGGCTTTTTTTTGGTGAACTCAGGGTAACCTTGTCCCTCTATGTCCCCCTCTGCCAGCTGGCACCAAGAGGTCCTTGGGTCACAGGGGCGGAGGACAGGGTGGTCTCTTCTCCAGGAAGGGGAGCGTTGTGGACACACTGAGATAATGGTTATTTATCACTTATGTTACAATAGTACCTAGAGGCTCAGTCAAGACCAGGGCACCAGGTGCTGCACAGATGAACGAATGTGAATCGCTGCCCCGAGGACTTTGTGGGCTAAGAAGGGACGTAGTGGCAGTAACGGCACACACCAGCTCTGCACTCTATCTGTGGCCAGGCAGCAATGTGAGGGCAGCTCTCCACCAGTCTAACAAGCACCAGCTTTCAGTTTCCTATCTGCATCATTGCAGAGCAGGGCGCCCGGGGAATTCAAAGCAGGATGAGCTGCTGGCTTTATGGATCTGCTCCAGGAATGGAGGGTGGAGGGGACTGTGGGGAATCAGGCTAAGGAGGGCAGAGTCTCTCTGAGCTTGTGATATGATAGTAGGTAGTGAGAAGTTGGGACTAAGCTGTGCAGGGTGGAGGGGGGAAGGATTTGCCAGGGTGAGGATAGACGTCTGTGTTGGAAGAGGGGTGGCCAAGGGAGGGGTGCCGTGGCCTGGGCGATGACCCAGGCAGATGACCTTAGCAGCAGCATTCGAAATGGACAGGGGAGTGTAGGGGAACTGCAGGCATCCAGGCCAGAAGGGGCATGTGGTAGCTGCGGCATTAGGGGAGAGTTCTGGCCAGGTGGGCAGAGAAGGAAGGTCACAGCTTGGCAATGCTGCAGCGAGACATGAGATGACACAGGAAACGCAGGTCACACATGGGGGAGGGTGAATGGCATAATCTGAATCTGGTCTACAGCAGCTCTGTCTGACAGCATGAGCCTTCTCACCTTGTGTGAGACAACAGCTGGCAGGGAGAGCCTGAAGCTAGTTCTATCCATGCAACACGTGAGTTACCTGCAGCACCACCGCAATGGACACCAGGCAACTCTACCTAGGCAACTATCCAGCTCCTCATCCTCATACCGAGCACCTGCTTAACAGCCTTTCCTCCTGCCCCTCGTGAGGAGGGAACTCTGTGTTCCACACAGAGACACAGGATGAATTAAGTGCCTTGCATAAGGTCACGTACACAGAGTCTATGGCTAAATGGGGAATTAGACCCAGATCTCTCAAATCTTAGTCCAAAGCCTTAACCACACAGCTACCCTCCTCCATCCCGTAGGAAATGGTCATCTCACTGCAGCACAATCCCCAGAAAAATCCCTTGACAGGTTAAAAACAGAAACTAACAAAGAGGAAAGCACACTTGAGCATTCAGGAAAAAGGAGAGAGTGTCTGGAATCTGAACAGCTGAGTGCTGGCTGTGAGCTGCTATGGAAGAGACCCAGGGACCACGGTTGGGTTCTATGGGCTATGAGCCCCTATGGAAGAGTCCCGGGGAACACAGTCAGATTCTACGGGCTATGAGCCCCTATGGAAGAGCTCCAGGGAACATGGTCGGGTTCTATGGGCTGTGAGCACCTGTGGAAGGGCCCCATAGACCGTGGTCAGGTCTATTGGGATTTTATGTGTGCTCATTGAAAGGGCTCTTCAGAGCCTGTAGGATTTCGTAGATAACAAGGTTCTATCTCAAGGATTTCAGCTCCATTTCTCTCAAATCCTACATGGCAGATCATTGTCTATTACACCCTAAAGGAAAAGCAGCACATGGGGAGCGAGAGCCCATGCCGACACTAACCATGAGTAGGACTAGTGACCATCTACTTCTCCAGGTCACAAAGGTCACGTGGATGGAAACTAAATGGGCAGAGCTAACGTTAGAGCTCTTTATTCATTACTCCAGATCCCAGCTCTGTGCCCCAGCACAGGACCAGTCCTTTGGAACACTCTGCATCTGGTCAAACCCTGATTAGCAGCATTAATTGGACCATGGTAATGGGACATGACACACCAAATAAGAGACATATCTCAAAAAACAGGACAGGGGCCTCCCTAATTAGAACTAATGTTGGGCATTAAAAGTGACCCCGGCACAGGCAGAGTGCAGCTCTCTGGCCACGCGTGGCTGGGAGGGGATTCTAGTCCTTAAAGGATCCCACTGATCCCCCATGTGTTCTGTCCTCACTGTGGGAAGGAGACAGGCTCCAGCCTATCCCAGAGGCCTCACCAAGAACACAGGGATCTAGGGCCACGGAGGGCTGGTGAGTCTCACCTGCTGGGAACTCTGGGAATCTATACCGGGCTGCCCTTTATTTGAAATCAGGATGATAAATGGTTGAGAGGAACAATTGACATGCCCCCTTGGGTAGGAGGACATGCCGATTCAGCCCAGATACAGGAAGGGTGACATCCCTACCCAGCCCAAGGTACCTATCCCAGCCAGGCTAACCCCTCAAGGGTGCAGCCCCTGACCCACTAATGACAGCTCAGTCAGAGGGGCAGCTGCCCTCAGACTGAGATGCATAGCGGGACTCGCGTCTGCTCTGCAAGGCATGACACTGACCAGCTCTGGCTCCCAGCACTAGGCCATTCATGACCCACCACAACTATCACAGTAGCCGGCTGACGGAACCTCTCCAAGTCCTCTCCAAGCCCCTGTGATGTACGGGAGTGTGCCGTAGCGGGAGCTGTCAGTTGTCTCCAGTCCACTAGGTCTTCGAGCCTCTGAATCCAGGCTGTCTGGGGGCAGCAGCGCGAACGGCAGGGAAATAAGTGGAAGTGGGACCCCACCTGCCTAGCGAGGAGGCTGCGCCTGGATCCAAAGAGAGGGGGCAGAGAGGAAATGCCCCCCAGAGGTGACAGCCAAGGCAATGCCAGTGCCAGCTGCATCGCTCTTCTCTGCAAGCCTCCCTCTGGTAACCGGCTCAGCTCTAAGGCATCTGGAAACTTGCTGTCACCCTCATGGCAGTTGTTGAGCTGACAGGCTGTCACCGGGTAGGACACGCCAGTGACACTGGAGAGGGCTGTGAATGGCACCGAGAGAGGGAAGGCTCAGCCCAATCAGTGCAGCTCACCAGCCAGCACCTGTCCCAGACACAGGTTCCGGCTACACTAGGGAAGTGGCACTTTGCTGACACTGGCCAGGTGAGGTGCATTCCATCCCTCCGTGCAGCAATGCAACTGGGCACTAGGCTGCCCCAGATTTGCCCACGACCCAGTGTGACCCGCAGAGCCCCTTCCCAGTAAGAAGGGGAGAGCCTAGCATGATCTGGCCCTAGGTCCAGCCCTTGGAGGTTCCTCCCCCACCTCCATCTGTCAGAGGCAGTCACACGGGCTCTTTCTTCGTCTGCATCATGGACCTGAGAGACCTGCCAGGAGCTGGTACCAGAGTGGTGGCAGGTAAATCCAGGGCAGTGGGGGAGAGGGGGGCAGGGCTGGCAGAGGGATGGGATGGAGCAGTGCAGCAGTGGTAGGTTCCAGAGCTGGTGGGACATGAGTGATCCCAAAGCCCTTACTGCTGGGGGGACTGGGTCCCAGGGTCTCAGTCCAGCTTCTAGTGTCTGTGGTGGTGGCCTGTGCCCACTATCTGGCCTCCTGGTTGGGATCTCAGCCTCCCTGCTGGCTATGAGCAAGCCCTAATCCTCAGGGAGGAGGAGACTGATGGGGGCTGGATGGGCTGCGCCCGCTGGGGAGAAGCAGGGGGATGGGGGTGTCCAGGCTCTCCAAGGACAGGGCCCTGAATTCACATCACTCAGATGGGCTTGTTCTTTAGACAGCTTAAGGGAGAGATGCAGGCAGCCCAGAGAGAGACAGACCCACAGACCTGACACTGAGTGGGGCAGATGGACAGCCATGACACACACATACACAGACGGACGGACAGCTGCCTTCATGTCTCAGGAGCCGAGCTCATGGTATGGAGCAAGATAATGAGCTCCTACCGATGGCTCCTCCCTTTGAGCTGCACCTACAGGAATCTGGGGCTCAGTGCTTGTGCCAGGAGGAGGGAGGCAGGACTCCTGGGTTCCATTCCTGGCTCTGCCACTGACCGACTGGAGACCTTTGGTGAGTCACTTCCCCTCCCTCTGCACTGCAATTTCCCCCACGGCAACATGGGGATAACAAGGGAGCCCCTCCTTGTGGGGTCATTCATGTCCCCAAGCGCCAGGCCCCCGAAGCCCAGGCTTGTCTGTACTCTGCTGCTGAGCAGCAGGTCGTTCTCGGCTAACTCAGCTGGAGCTCCACAGCACCAGATGTGCCACGGCCCCAGCGCGTACATCAGAGAGCTGATCCCCCACGTGTGCTCCAGCACGGCCCCTGCCTGGCAGCGGAGCCAGCTTCAAATTCCAGCATGACACAGCCCCCACAGCTTGGCTTCCTTTGCCCCTGTGTCAAGCCCCAAGTCACGCCTGGGTGGGGTGGGTTTTCCTGACCTCAATGTCCAGCTCTCAGCCTCAGCCCCGGCCACGTTATCGCCTCGCAATCTGGTAAGGCCCATTTGGCAGTGCTGAGCCTGTGATTACTGTCCTTCCATGCCTGCTGGAGGTGAGTGTGATGAACTAGGAATGTTCTTAATGTTTTCTCTGAATGCTGTGTTGGTGCCTCAGTGTCCCCTAGGCAGTTCTTAAGTATCTGGCAGAGCAAAGGACCAGTGCACTTAAATGCCTGACCATCTGTCTCCTAGCAACTGATGGCCTGGGCCGCTCCTCTGCAAAGGTGCCAACTGAAGATGTTGGAGACAAAGAGATCAGGTGACCTCCTGGCCCGGGGAAAGAAACTGAGCAGAGGAGGAGCGGCTGGAGGAGGTTGTTAGTCTGGAGTTGACTGGGGACAAGGAGTGAAGTGCAGACATGGGGTCTGGCTCACTGCCCCCCCCGGAATGGACCTGGCCGAGGGGTCCGGTTCACTGTATCTACAAGCTCCATTTTAGACCCTGTTCCTGTCATCAAATAAACCTCTGTTTTACTGGCTGGCTGAGAATCACGTCTGACTGCAAAGTGGGGGTGCAGGACCCTGTGGCTTCCCCAGGACCCCGCTGGGGCGGGCTCGCTGTGGGAAGCGCACGGAGGGGCAGAGGATGCTGAATGCTCCAAGGAGAGACCCAGGAGGTGAAGACGTGTGAGCTTCTTGCCCTGAACAAGTCTGCTCCAAGGGAGAGGAGGCTCCCCAAAGTCCTGCCTAGCTTGGTGGGGAGCAGTTCCAGAGCATCGCCCGCTGACTCCGTGACAGTGAGTAACCCCATTACCATTCTCCTCACCCCTCCATTCTGCTGGGAACTTCCAGTCTTACTTCCTTGTAATTGCTCTGTGGCTCTGGAGGCATTCGCTCCCTCACTACCAGTGCAAAATGAGTTCCACTCACTTCTTCTCTGTGCTGCTTTGCTGATAATAAAGCCATTAACTCTGGCAATGAAAAATCAGCCTGCTTACATCCCGCTGGCCCTTCTCCACCCACTGGCTTCACCGGGTGTGCAAATACAGGATCACTTTGTCCACCACTCTAATGCAGTCACCTCTGGGGTTGAACACAGCAGCAACACAACGGGAGAGGACCCCTGGGCGCACAAGGGAATATTGGTGATGTTGCTGAAATCAACACCCACCCCAGGGCCAAACTCAAACTAAATACCAACCTAGTTACACATGCCTGGGTCCAAAATGGAGAATCAGAACATCCCTGGCCCAGCCTGACATCCTAACCCAGCGTCTCCCCGAAGATCATAGGAGAAGGATAACCCAGTTCCCTCCCATTTCCAGCTTGACTTTGTTTGAAGATCTGGCCCCACAGCACCACCGCGCAGTTCCGACCTGCCTGAAAACCCCAGGTGAGCTCAAAGGGGCCAGCATGGCAACTTGCCGGACCCATCCCACCGTCTCTGAACACGCTCCCGCCCGTAACACGGTGTTCATCCCACCTGTACAGAGAGAGGCTCCCCCCCAGGTCTGCCCTGGCAAACACAGCCCCAGACAGCCCTGTCTTTAAATTCCCATAGCACAAGGCAGCACCTAGCCAGACGTCTAATGTGCTGTCTGCTACTACCCCCTGGGGCACATGCAGGGTATGACCGCCCTGACCCAATTAACCCAGGTGCTGATATTCTCCCAGCTCTGCCTGGGCTCTTCCCTGAAGATAACCCCACACTGTCCAGAGACCCAACCCTCCCTAGTTGTTTCTCAGGCCTGTCCCCTGGCTGGTCCCCATCAATGGTCCTGGGAAGCACAAGCAGTAAAACAGGACAGCACCTAGATACATCCATCCCTCCTGCCTGTTTTGGCCGAACTCCTGGGGATCCGCGGTGGTGGCGACCATCCCCTCCAATGTGGATCAGGACACATGGTTGTGTCTCCCAGCCCCACACACCTGGGTCTTTCTCCCAGCAATGCTCCCTGCCCACTCCCTACCACTGCTTGGACCCCAGCCGAGTGGGCATTTGCATGCAATGTGCTGGTAGATTCATGGCCTCTCCCTCTCCAGGTCCCTCAGTCTGGGCTGAACCCTCTGGCTTCTAGAGGCACCGTCTGGGCATCCCTGCTTTTTCTAGCCAGGTGGCTGCTGACACCGCGCTAGTTCTACTGCAGCAGCCAGTTCCTTCCTCACAGGTTCTCCATGCTCTGAGGGTGCAGCCCAACCCCCTGGGGAACAGCAGAGGGCCTGCCTCTGCCTGAGGGGAGAAGGGATGGCTGGGGACAGAGCTGTAATCCCAGCTGCACCTTCCCCACTGCTCCTGCATGCTCATCCCCCATGACAGTGCCACAAGCCTGGCTCTCAAAGCACTGGGCCGGGCCAGCCCTGCCTGCACAAGGACATTGGAGGTCAGTGGAGGACAGGACCCAACCAGCAGCCCCAGGCAGCTCTTTCCTAAGCTGTATGGTTCTTGGCTCCCCTCCATCTCTCGCTGATCATCACCGGCTCCAGCCGCATTAGCCCAGCCCCATGGTCCATCTGCCAGGTGCAAGCGGCATCCAGGCCTGGAGTGACTCATTCCCAGCCCTGCTGAGCACCTCCACATCTGACAGGCCTCAGCATGACAGACTAGCTCAGCCTGCAGATGGCAGGTGTGTGCTGCCATCACAAGGTCTCGTGGCCAGCGCCCTTCTGTGATTTGCCTGAATCTAACTAGGGTGACAGTCACCCCCGCACGGGGCGCGGCGCAGGCCAGTGGGACACATGGCCAGATCCAATGCCCTCCTCTCAGAGCTGTGAAACCCATCTTGCTAAATGGAGCTGGAGTGGGATTCCCAGCCCCCTGTCCATGGCTCTGAAAAATGGGCAAGTGCTGGCATGTGCCTCTCTGGCAGCGTGGGCACATACGTACCCAGCCAGTCCAATGCCTGGCCACCACACCCCACTACTTGACTGTCTATGGGCTGCTGTACAGTAAATATCCCACAGCACCTCTGCATTCTCACCCAGCATCATTAACATACACCCCGCCCAGCATTCACACCCTGCATCATTAACATACACCCTGTCCACCATTCACACCCTGCATCATTAACATACACCCTGCCCAGCATTCACACCCTGCATCATTAACATACACCCTGTCCACCATTCACACCCTGCATCATTAACATACACCCTGCCCGGCATTCACACCCTGCATCATTAACATACACCCTGCACAGCATTCACACCCTGCATCGTTGACATACACACTGCTCTGCATTGGCACCATGTGTCAACACAAAGACCTTGCTCTTCTCTGCATTCACACCCTGTGTGATTTAACACACACCCTGCTCTGCATTCACACCCTACATTAACAGACTCCCTGCCCAGCTCTGCAGTCACACCTTGTGTCATTAACACATTGTCACAAAGCGTGGGGGAACACAAGGTCCTACACCCCCGGCTTCCTGCAACTCACCATGACACTCAGCCAGCCAGTAAAACAGGTTTATTTAGATGACAGGAGCACAGTCCAAGACAGGTCTTGCAGGCACGGACAACAGGATCCTCCCCAATTAGGTCCATCTTGGGGTCCCAGGGGCATCACAGCCCCATTGGGGAATCAGAGCCCCGTCTGCGCTTCCCTCCATTCCTTAGCCAACTCCTGAAAACTCCCTCTCTCCCCCCAGCATCTCCTCTCCCAGCCTTTGTTCAGCTTCCCGGGCAGAGGTGTCACCTGGCCTCTAACCCCTTCCTGGGTTCTCATGTTACATGCTCAGGTATCTTTCCTCAAGGCCAGTCTCCCATCCCCCAGTGCAGATCGTCCTCTCAGGCCAACACTCCCCACTCAGCATTCACAGACCACATTACGAACAGTCCCAGTTCGTCACACACATGCGCAGCCCAGCTTTGCATTCACACCCTGCATCAAGACACCCATCCTGCTCTGCTCTGCATTCACACTCTGGATCATTAACGCACACACTGCTCTGCTCTGCATTCTCACCATGCGTCATTAACACACACCCTGCTCTCCATTCACACTTTGTGTCATTAACACAGGCTTGCTCTGCTCTGCCACTATCCTCAGGCCAACCTTTCAAACATCGATACTAAGGATGGGTCCCATCTAACAGGCATGTCCCCTTGGTTTCCACGAGGACCCCGCAACACCAGCTCCTTTGGGCTGAAAATGGGGCCCAGCCAGGAAAGCACAATTTGAACTGACACAACCCTGTGAGCAGCCACCTTGGGAGGGACCCACCACACCAGAACATGCCTGTCCGCCAAAGCCAGCAGGAGCCCACTGTGCTCACACATCATGCCAACCCCCCAGGGACCAGCAGGACAACAAGAGCAGTATAGACCAGTCAGCATCCAACAGTATCTGCACATCCCCGTTCTGCCCACCTAGGAGCCACCCACGCTGAGCCCAGGGCAAACTCTGGCTCACAGTTTATCGAGTCTCACAATGTGCTCCAACCCCAAGGACACAACGTGTGTTCAGGCCTCTCCACACGACAGAATATCCCCAGACCCTGCCACCCTGTCAGCGCAGTGTCTCTGTTCAGAGCAACGGTGCAGGGCTGAGCACAACACGCCAAACGCCTCTGCCTAGCCCGGGAGAGGCCCCCAGGTGAGCTGTGGCATGTCAGGCTGCCTGGGCACCCACCCTCCAGAGGAGACTCCACTCCCACCCAGGGCTGGAGGCCAACGAACCCGCCAGGGCCCCCGACACAAGATTGTCCAGCCAGGGTAGTCTTAGGGACTGTGGGTTGCTGAACCGTCACCCAATGACGTCAGGGGAGTTTTGCCACCAAGGCCCATGAGGCCGAGACGACACATTCTCAGAGTGCTGCTCTGGTCAGCCACCCTCTGGTAATGGAGCCCCCTGGGGCTTATACCCACAGAACAGCCTCTCAGGGAGGCCCCCCAGTCCTGGCACTGGAGTGGGAGTTGGGGGGCGTTTCCATTTCTTACCCTGGGTCTCTGCACCATTCAAGGCCTGGGTTCCCTCAGGGCAGGGCAGAGGATTCGCGGCAAGCTCTGAGTGCTCCTCCCCTCTGCAGCAGCCACGATCACTGGTCCAGGCACAGGCAACCACTAGCCCCCAGCACTCCCCGCCTGAGACTGCAGTGAGTGATCTGGGGAGGCTGCTGCTGGCTGGGACGATGCTTTGAGCCCTGTGGACACTGCAGCATGCTGGGCCCAGGCTCTGCAAGGTGACGGCTCGAACAGACCCAGACTCCCGTCTGCGGCAGGCAGGCGTCCAGCATTGCCATCTCTGCAGCATGGGCAGGGGCTGAACTCAGACCCAGAGTTTCCATCACTCTCATGGATAAATATTAACTCAGGTGCCGAGGAGAGAACTCTGGTTCATGCAGCAAAACCCCTCACCCATCCTCAGCTGGGTCTGCAGACCCCCGGTGGCTGCTCCTGAGAACCTGAGCCAGATCAACCTGAGCTGTGATGCAGGTTGGAGGGGAGCTGGGACTTTTGTCTCCTGGGGGAAGGGGCATCTCCCATGTGGCTGGACAACCCCAGCCCCAGCCCACGATTAGGGCTGTGGGGCCTGGCACACACTGCCGCACTCTGGATCCCCAGCTGGGGTAAAGGCCCCTGGCAGGAGGAGAGACACCCAGGCCAATCACCCTGGGCCCAGATGTGGACAGCAGGGGGAGGCTGCCTGCGCAGCAGCCCAGCATGTTCTCTGATCCGCCCGCCTAGCCACAGAGCCCACCCACAGCAGAGAGAAGCACAAGGGTCGCCCCCACCTTTATGTCCATGTCTGGGGTGACAAAGTCCTTCGGGCACTCAATGGGGCCCGTCAGGAACGGGCAGCGGTGGGAGCAGACCTGCAGCGAGAAGAGAGCCTGCCCTTGAGATGGCAATGGACACCGTTCGCCCCCTTTCATGTAGCAGCCCCAGGCACCCTCTGGGGTGGGACCTGGCAGCTCTTTAACAACTGCCCAGCAGCCAAGTGCAGGAAAGGAGCAATGCAATGCTTGAGGCTCTCCAAGCACCGCACAGGTATTAGCCAACAAACCCTCCCCACTGACCCCAGAGAGGGGCTGGGGCCAGTTACTGTCCCTGCTTTCCAGAGGCCACCTGGGCAGAGCTGTCCAGAGACCTGTCCTAGGAGGGATGTGGGACACTCACCACCCCTGCCCAGCCACGTCCCCAGCATACACAGCGGGGGGGTCAGTGACTCCCCTCCATCACAGCCCCATAATGCTCCAGAAAGAGTGTGAAAGGCCTGCCCCACACAGCTCCAATGCTGCCTCCCAGGCTGGTGCACAGTGGGGGCAGCCAGCTCCTCCACCCTGGCCTTGAATGGCCCCCCCCAGACATGCTGGCCTAGGACTCGCTCAGTTCCACTCCCCCCCACCCCCAATGGCCAGCACCCACCTCAGCAGCCCACTCTGTGCCATGGAGCGGAAGCTCAGGATCTCCCCGATGATGGTCATTCTTTTCAGCACATTGTCAGCAGCTGGGGGAGAGACGGGGTGCGGGGTGAATTGCGATGACACACAGGAGACGGGGCTGCAAAACAAATGGGGTACAACATACCCCTGGGCCTATGCCTGGGAACTAGCACCCCTCACCCCAACCCTGAGCCCCCGTCCTGAGCCTCCAGCTCTGCCAGTGCCCCTCACCCCAACCCTCAGCCCCCCTCCTGAGCCCCCAGCTCTGCCAGTGCCCCTTACCCCAACCCTCAGCCCCCCTCCTGAGCCCCCGGCTCTGCCAGTGCCCCTCACCCCAACCCTCAGGCCCTCTCCTGAGCCCCTGGCTCTGCCAGTGCCCCTCACCCCAACCCTCAGCCCCACCTCCTGAGCCCCCAGCTCTGCCAGTGCCCCTCACCCCAACCCTCAGCCCCCTCCTGAGCCCCCAGCTCTGCCACTACCCCTCACCCCAACCCTCAGCCCCCTCCTGAGCCCCTAGCTCTGCCACTACCCCTCACCCCAACCCTCACCTCCCTCCTGAGCCCCCAGCTCTGCCAGGGCCCCTCACCCCAACCCTCAGCCCCCTCCTGAGCCCCTAGCTCTGCCACTACCCCTCACCCCAACCCTCACCCCCTTCCTGAGCCCCCGGCTCTGCCAGGGCCCCTCACCCCAACCCTCAGCCCCACTTCCTGAGCCCCCAGCTCTGCCACTACCCCTCACCCCAACCCTCAGCCCCCTCCTGAGCCCCCAGCTCTGCCACTACCCCTCACCCCAACCCCCAGTCCCTTTCCTCACCACACCTGCTATTCCCCCCTGAGTCTCCTCTCCACTCAGTGCTCATTGCAGCTCAGCCCTGAACTCCATCCTCAGCCGTCCATGGATTGGGCAGGGGGTTCAATGCAGATGCCAGGGAGGGGGCAATGGGGGGGGAATGACACTTACACGTCAGCCTGGGCAGCAGTGATACCATCTGCTCTGGTTTGGAGAAGTTGGAGCGGATCTGCACCAGCATGTCCATGTTCTCAGTCACCAACTTCTGCAACAGACACAATCACAATGGTAAACGGGGGCCAGCCAGAGCCGGAGCCAGCCAGAGCCAAAGCCAGCCAGGCCCGACTGACCCAGAATCAGAACCAGAGCCAGAGCCAGCCAGGCCCGACTGGCCCATAGCCACCCAGAACCAGAACCAGCCGGGCCTGACTGGCCCATAGCCAGAACCAGAACCAGCCGGGCATGACTGGCCCATAGCCAGAACCAGAACCAGCCAGACCTGACTGGCCCATAGCCACCCAGAACCAGAACCAGCCGGGCCTGACTGGCCCATAGCCAGAACCAGCCAGGCCCGACTGGCCCATAGCCACCCAGAACCAGAACCAGCCGGGCATGACTGGCCCATAGCCAGAACCAGAACCAGCCGGGCATGACTGGCCC
Source organism: Gopherus flavomarginatus (assembly GCF_025201925.1). NCBI lineage: Eukaryota > Metazoa > Chordata > Testudines > Testudinidae > Gopherus > Gopherus flavomarginatus. The sequence continues at coordinate 6,278,324 of NC_066632.1, read as the reverse complement.
ATAGCCAGAACCAGCCAGGCCCGACTGGCCCATAGCCAGAACCAGAACCAGCCAGGCCCGACTGGCCCATAGCCAGTCAGAACCAGAGCCAGCCAGGCCCAACTCACCCAATGCCAGAACCAGCCAAACCCAACTCACCCAGAGCCAGGGGCTGCTGCCATGGGGCTCCCCACTGATATCAGTATTTTGCCGAACACCAGCACCTCCAGCTCGGAAGGGACCTCCCAGACACTGATGTACTGAGCCTCATATAACAATCACATGAACCTAGAAGCGGGACCCTGTGCTCCCCACAGTAGCTGGGAGCTGATGGGATATTATCCACTGGGAACACAGCAAGCCAGTGACAGGTCTGGCAATAAAACCCAGGAGTCCTGGCTCCCAGCTCCCATGCTGCTCTATCCTAATAACTCCACACTGCTCCCAGAGAACCCAGGAGTCCTGGCTCCCAGACCCCCTGCTCTACCACACTAACTCCACACTGCTCCCAGAGAACCCAGGAGTCCTGGCTCCCAGACCCCCAGCTCTATCCCGCTAACTCCACACCGCTCCCAGGGAACCCACGAGTCCTGGCTCCCAGCTCCCCAGCTCTAACACACTAACTCCACACTGCTCCCAGGGAACCCACGAGTCCTGGTTCCCAGTCCCCCTGCTCTACCTCACTAACTCCACACTGCTCCCAGAGAACCCAGGAGTCCTGGCTCCCAGACCCCCTGCTCTACCACACTGCTCCCACACTGCTCCCAGAGAACCCAGGAGTTCTGGCTCCCAGCCCTCCTGCTCTACCACACTAACCCCACGCTGCTTCCAGAGAATCCAGGAGTCCTGAGTACTCTGCTCTAAGCACTGACTCCCGCTTCCTGCCCAGCCCGTAGCCCTGGGAAGTTGAGTGCACCCAGCAGTGGCTTCTCCCACCTCAGCCTCCTACATTCAGCTCCACCACCTGCGAGGTGATGTGCCACATGAGGTTGTCGCTCAGAAACTTCATGCCATAGGGACCAGCAGCTCGGCCAGTGCCCGCATCTCTGGGGGAGGGGAGCGGATCATACACAGAGTGTTAGCTCCTTCTGGCCTGCTTGGGTCACACCCAGCCCTCACACACCCCAGAACAGCATGTCCCAGCACCGGGCCTCCCAGTCTCCAGCCAGCCAGCCCAGCTCACTCTGAGCCAGCCGTCCCGCCACCACGCATCCCCAGCCCCAAACCCAGGGCCGTCCAGCTGCCATGCATCCCCAGCCCCAAACCCAGAGCCGTCCAGCTGCCATGCATCCTCATCCCCATCCCCAGAGCCGTCCCACCAGCATGCATCCCCAGCCCCAACCCTAGGGCTGTCTGGCCGTTGCGCATTCTCGGCCCCATCCCCAGAGCTGTCCTGCCACCTTGCATCCCCATCCCCATCCCCAGAACTGGCCGTCCCGCCGCTGCATATTCCAACCCTCAGCCCCACAGCCAGCTGGCCTGCTGCTGTGTGTCTCCATCCCCCATCCCCAGGGCCGGCTGTCCTGCCACCACGCATCCTCACCCCCGTGCCCAGAATCATCCAGAGCCAGCTGTCCCACCGCCATGCAGCCCCCTCTGCATCCTGCCGTCATGCGGCCCCATCATCAGTGCATGGAGCTGCCGCGGCTCACCTGAGATGTCTGAAAACTCCTCTGCACTGAAACTCTGCTCCCCCTCCCTGGGGACACTGATGAAGGCCTGCATGGCTGGGGACAGCACAATGGCCCCAGTGCTGGCCTGGCGCAGCAGTGCCTCCAGGTACCTGCATGGAGCCAAAAAGCCTCCACTTACACCGGACAGCCAGGCCCAGCACTGTTCTCCCAGCCTGCTCCGAATCTGCCCTGCCAGAGCCCGAACTCCCTTGTACCGGTGTGTGAGCACGGGATGGGATTGAGGGGCACTAGCAGAGCTGTGTGGGGAGCTCAGAGCTGGGCTAGCAGGGGCTGCAGGTCGGGACTGAGGGGCACTGGAAGAGCTGGGGAGGATCCCAGGACTGGGATAGCAGAGGGCTGTGGGTCAGGATTGAGGGGTACTGGCTAAGGGAAGCTCTCACATGGACAGCCTGTTCACTTGTTGGCTCTAGAAGTAGGTTTTTGTTCCCTCTCCTCCCTGGCCCTATTTGCCCAGAAAGTGTGAGATCAAGGGGCCTGACTGTTTTTCCATTGCTGTCCCCATGCTGGGCAGGGCCACCCGTCTCTCTCCGAGCACCAGCTTTCCAGCCCCATGAAATCCCACCAGGTGCACAGAACCACAAAAATATGGGGCTGGAAGGGACCACAAGAGGCCACGTAGGCCAGGCACAGAGGCAGGACATCTGGACCATCCCTGACAGGGATTTGTCCAACCAGTTCCTACAAACCTCCAGTGATGGGGATTCCCCAACCCCCTCAGAGCCTGCTCCAGAGCCCAGCGACCCCAGGAAGCTTTTCCCACTATCTAACCGAGATCTCCCTGGCTGCAAACAGCGGATTCCTTCGTGTCCCATCAATGCACATGGAGAACAATTGGGCCTCGGCCTTCTTCGGAACAGCCCTGACCGTAGCTAAAGACTGGTGTCAAGTCCTGCCTTGGCCTTCTCTGCTCTACACTCGACATGCCCAAGACTCTCAACCTTTCCTCATAGATCAGCTTTTCCCATTTCCCCCATCCCTCCAGGCATCTCCCAGGCTCTCCTGCCCCATGGCCCAGGGGTACCCAGGGCTCTCTCCTGTCCGGTGGCCCAGGCCAGGCTGCCACCAGCCCAGGCACCCACCAGTTGGTGTAGATGGTGGTGAGGGTCTGCTCCCCGCTGGAGTCCAGGGGTTGTGTCTGCTGAAGCAGGACATTGCGGATGATGCGGCTGGAGTCCACGCACGTGAACTGCCCCAGCGACTGGATGAAGGCGAGGTAGGAGCACAGGCCAGCCAGCACCTCAGAGGGCCGCGCAATCGCCTGCGTAGCCTGGTTGTAGCTGGCCATCCACACGAAGGATCTGTAAGGGGATGGGGGGCCCAGAGGGGCCCACACAGACCCCCGAGTGGATCTGCTGAGCCCACAACCTCCCCACTGAAAGCACCCAGCCCCACTCCCATGTTCCCTGCGAATGCGCATCTCCCAGCACAACTCAGCTCAGAAGTTGGCTGGAGCTTGTGGATGTAACAGCACCAATAGCCAACTCAGTCTCCCAGCCTGAGGGCCATGGACAGTAACACGCCACGTTCACCTCCCCACCCGCCCGCCTGAGGGCCATGGACAGGGAAATGCTGCATCCCCTTCCCCACCTGCCTGCTCGAGGGCCATGGGCAGGGACATGTTGTGTCCCCCTCCCCACCTGCTCGAGGGCCATGGGCAGGGACACACCACTCTGCCATCCCCACCTGCCCAAAGGTTGTGGGCAGGAATGCAACGTGTCCCCCTCCCAGCCCATGGGCCATAGTCAGGGACCTGTCACACTCTCATCCCCGCCTGCCCAAGGCCCACGAGCCAAGCGCAGGGACACGCCGCACCCAGCCAGCCAGCCAGCCAGCCAGCCACGAGGCCTACGGACCTGTTGAGCTGGGTTTCCAGGTAGCTGCTGAGGTATTCAGACGGTGTGACCATGTGCTTGAACACGGTGAAGCTGGGGACGTGGTTGATGCTCAGGGAGAGCTCACTCAGCCCCTGGTGCAGCTTGTCCATGCTGGGGGCCGAGACGCCGGCACAGTCACCGCTCGCCGCAAATGGCTCTGGAGCCCAGGCTCCTCCCCCACACCTGACTGCCCAACGCACACTAGCTCCCAGACCCCAAATGTGGTGGGATCATTCAAATGAATGGGAAAGTGGGCAGCCCAGATGCCTGGGTTCACCACCCCCTCCGCTCTGAGGGGTGATGGGCAGTCCAATAAACCAAGTGTATCTTGGGCAATGGAAAGGCTGGGAGTGCTTATGAAGGGCCAGGTACCAGTATCGCTTCCCAGATCTGAGCCATCAGCCATTCTGGGGACCCAGAAGCTGTCCCCCCACTGCCCGGTTACCTCAGCCATCTGAAGCACAGGAGGAGGAGTCCTCTGAATGGGGAGAACCCTCACCCCCAAGGGATGGCAGAGCAGCTCTAATGCCCCTTGGGAGACCCCCATGTGGTGGGCTTACTTGCTCACCACGATCCGGTCCTTCCTCTGGCTCTCAGCCCCTGGCTTGTCCCGCTCCGGCTCCCCCTTCTTGGGGGGCTGTTTCTGGGCTTTCTTGTTCTGGGCCTTGCTGATGGTGGAGGTGCAGTGTTTGGGCAGCAGCTTCCCAGGAGATAGAGACAGGGCACTGAGCGAGTGAGGGGTTGGGGGCTTGGAGGGCCAGGATTTGGCAGCCCCCCAGATGCACATAGGGTCTCCTCCCCCCGCACCCCAGTTCTGGTGCAGGACACATCCCATCTGCCTGGCATCTGGCTCGTCTTGCCATGGAGCCACTGGTCACACTGATGCCCACCCCCACCGCCCCCAGGGCTCAGCAAGCAGCAGTCACTGGCCATTTGTTCCCCAGCAAGGCTACATGACTCCAACCACGGCCATCTCCATAGCCCCCAGCACCAAACAGCCCCGCAGGGCTTTGCCAGCCTGGAGAGCAGCCTGTGGAGGGCCGGCCACAGCCCTCAGTCAGCGCGCCCAGATGGTGAGCAATCCTGGTACATGCAACTGCTGCTGTGCACTCAGCTGGCACCTCAACAAGGTACCCCACCCAGGACCATGCCACACCCTGTGCCCCTCACCTGCCCACTGAACCCCCGTCTGGAAGCAAACCCACCCAGTGCCATGCCACGCCCCATAACCCCCTTGCTCATTGACGTGCCCGCAGTCTGGCAGCTCCCCTGGTACTGCCCAGCCCCATGCCCATGCCCCTCACCTGCTCGCAAAGGGGCCCCCAGGCTGGCAGCTGCCCTGGGCACCGCACGAAGGGTACAAGTTCCTCCGGCACCCCCAGCACCATGCCATGCCCCTCACTTGCTCACAGAGGGGTCCCCATTCCCCTAGTCTAGTGGCTGCCCCGGGGGAGGGGACCCCCTGACACCATGCCGCACCCTTCACCTTGTTGCAGAGGTGCCCCCAGTCTGGCAGATCCCCCAGGCAACCCCCGGCACCATGCCACGCCCCACACTAGATCACAGAGGGGCCCCCACACTGGCAGATCCCCGAGGCACCCCCTGGCACCTTGCCACACCCTTCACCTGCTCACAGAGAGGCCCCCACACTGGCAGATCCCCCAACACCCGCCGGCACTGTGCCATACCCCTCATCTGCTCACAGAGGGGCCCCCAGTCTGGCAGACCCCCAGGCACTCCCCAGCACCATGCCACACCCCTCACCTGCTCACAGAGTGGCCCTCAGTCTGGCAGACCCCCAGGCACTCCCCAGCACCATGCCACACCCCTCGCCTGCTCACAGAGGGGCCCCCAGGCTGGCAGCTGCCCTGGGCACTGCCCCAAGGGTACAAGCACCTTCAGCACCCCCAGCACCATGCCACACCCCTCACTTGCTCACGGAGGAGCCCCCATGCCCCCAGTCTAGCAGCTGCCCCAGGGAGGGGAACCCCTGACACCATGCCCATGCCCCTCACCTGCTCACAGAGGGGTCCCCACACTGGCAGATCCCCCAACACCCCCCAGCACTATGACACACCCCGCACCTGCTCACTGAGTTTGCGCTGCTCGGCACATGCTCCATGATGCAGTTGGCAGCCTGCTTGGCGATCTCTTCCAGGAAGCTGTTGCATAGACCCAGGCTGCAGCTCTTCAGGTGGGGATACTGTGGAGAGAGGCCAGGGACGGCTCACGGCTCTGCTCCCCCACCTGGCACCTTCCAGCCACAGATCCCAAATGCCAGCCACTGAGCTTCTTACCACATGGGGGAGGCAACCCTGCCCCTCCCCCATGCGCTGCCCTGTGTCCTCCCCCTGCTCCTCACCCACACATCTCCATGCATGCCTGCCCCCCCCCGAGTTGTCCCCACATGGATCATCATGCATGCCCCCCGGCCCTCCCACGGGGGGGTGTCTTCCCCTTTATATTGCCATCCGTGTCCCCATGTCCCCCCTAAATCCCCATGCATGTCCCCCGTACCTCCCCGATGCATCACCATGCATGCTCCCCAGGCTCTCCCCAGGCAGTGCCCCTCCTCATACATTACCCCTCAGCTACGCACCTCCTCTGGACACATGGGGTGGGTGCAGCGGGCAAATGGCTGCAGACGAGTGGGAAGACAATAGTGAAGCGCAGCATGGCCGGCTCCTCCATGGTCAGAGCAAACAGCTTCTCGAAGGGGCGGACGTAGAAACTGTCGGGGTAGAAGGACACATCAGCACAGGTGGGGCAGGAAGAGTCTGTGTGTGCGCACACGTCTCTCCATGAAGGTGTGTGCATGTGATTCCATGTTTGGGTGTGTGTGTATGCGTGTGATTCCGTGTACATGTGATTCTGTGTTTGTCTGCATGTGCGAGTCCATGTGCATGTGATTCCATGTTTGTCTGTGTGTGCGTGTGCTTTTCCATGTAGGTGTTTGCATGTGATTCTGTGTGTGTGATTCTGTATTTGTGTGTATGTGTGTGATTCCAGGTCTGTGTGATTCCGTGTTTGTGTGTGTGAGCATCTGCCTTTCCATGTAGGTGTGTGCATGTGATTCTGTGTTTGTGTGATTCCATGTGCATGTGATTCCATGTTTGTGTGTATGTGCGTGATTCCATCTGTATGTGCTTCCGTGTTTTTATGTGTGTGATTCTGTGTTTGTGTGTGCGTGCATGTGATTCCATGTGAGCAGCACCACTCCAGCCCCTTCACATCGCTCAGAGGCCTGGATCCCACTGGCTGCTGTGCCCTCTGCAGCTGCATCTCAGTCCCTCATACCCTGGATCAGAGCCAGGTTCTGGGGGGCGTGGGTCTGAATGGGCCAAGCACAGGGCTAGAAGCCAGGCCTTAGCAACACTGTTGGGCTAGCTGCACCAACTCTTCCTGCCCACCATCTGACTGTCCAGTGCTCCCAGAGTGACCTCTGCCCAGAAAAGTCAGTGAACAGGCCTCACACCACGGCTCCGAGGGCAGTAGATCCTCTCCGGCACCAAATGGTGCGACGGGGAAACTGAGGCACTGATGGGGTTGAGGCAGGCCCAGGGCTGGCCCATGGGCTCCGGGCAGTGCTGGCCTGCCCACGCCGGGCACTGCGCATACACACCAGAAGGCCGACAGGTCCGAAGTCTCCACTACCAGCTCCTCCAGTGAGTCCAACATCTTGGAGTGGAACATGATGAGGTTCATCACACGGCCCATGTCCGGGCTCTCGCGCAGCTGCATGGGGGCCTTGGCCACACTGGTGTAAGCCTTGGGGGAGGCAGAGAAGGGAGTGAGAAAGAGCCCAGACCCAGGGCTTGGGGCAGCCACATCACCACTCCCCCACCATCAGCCCTGCAGCTCCCCCAGTCGAGCAGAGCGACTTTGTTAGCTGCCAGGACAGGGCGCTGTGCACTTGGTGCTGCCGGCTATGAGGTTCCACCAACTCCCGCTCCCAGCTGTTCTTCCCATGGGCCTGTGGCTGGGCAGGGGCTGCTCCCAGGGCAGAGGAGCCCAGAGCCAGGCCATGGCCCTAGTTAGTGAACAGAAATGGAGCAGAGCTGATGTGGGTGTGGCGGGGGGTAGGGTTGCCAACTGTCTGCTCCCGGGGTCGGCAACCTTTCAGCAGTGCTGTGCTGAGTCTTCATTTATTCACTCTAATTTAAAGTGTCGCGTGCCGGTCACACATTTTAACGTTTTTAGAAGGTCTCTTTCTATAAGTCTATAATATATAACTAAACTGTTGTTATATGTAAAGTAAATAGGGTTTCAGAATGTTTAAGAAGCTTCATTCAAAATTAAATTAAAATGCAGAGCCCCCGGGACCGGTGGCCAGGACCCAGGCAGTGTGAGTGCCACTGAAAATCAGCTCGTGTGCCGCCTTCGGCACACGTGCCATAGGTTGCCTACCCCTGGTCTACTCGCACAAACCCAAATGCCTTTGCCCTGCCCCCTGTCCCACCCCTTCTCTGAGGCCCCGCCCCCACTCACTCCAGCCCCCTCCCTCCATCGCTCGCTCTCCTTCACCCTCACTCACTTTCACCGGGCTGGAGCAGGGGGTTGGGGTGTGAGAGTGGGTGTGGGCTCTGGGCTGGAGGGTGGGGTCGAGGGTTCAGAGTGTGGGAGGGGACTCCAGGCTGAGCCTGGGGCAAGGGTTTGGGGTGCAGAAGGCATCTGGGCTCTTGGAGGGAGATTGGGTGGGGGAGGTGGCTGGGGCAGGGGGTTGGGGTGCAGGAGAGGGTGTGGGGTACAGGCCGGGCAGCACTTACCTCATGTGGGTCCTGGAAGCGATGGTATGTCCGGCAGCAGCTTCTAGGCTCAGGGATGGCCAGGTGGCTCTGCACACTGCCACTGCCTGCAGACACCACCCCCACAGCTCCCATTGGCCATGGTTCCCTGTTCCCAGCCAATGGGAGCTACAGAGTTCCTGTTCAGGGCAGGGGCAGCGCGCAGACACCCCCTGGCCCTGCCTCCACCAGGGGATGCAGCGCATGCCAGCCGCTTCCAGGAGCGGCACGGAGCCAGGGTAGGTAAAGAGCCTGCCTTAGCCCCAGTGCACCACTGACCGGACTTTTAGTGGCCTAAAATCTCCCAGATTGGTTCAGTTGCCTCTGGGAGATGGAGCCCGATTCCGGGAGACTCTCAGCCAAACAGGGAGGGTTGGCAACCCTAGTCGGGGGCTGGGCTGGGTGCGGGAGGTCAGGGGTTGCCGGTTGCAGCCTGTCAGGGGGCTGAGCAGGGAAGGGCAGGGCTTGCTGGTGCGGGCTTGGCAGGGATCTGGCCAGGGAGGGGCTGTTGGTGCAGGCCTGGCAGTGGGTTGAGCAGGGGAGTTTTTGCTGGTGTGGGCCTGGCAGGGAGCTGAGTGGGGTGTGTGCGCCCTGGCAGATGCCCAGCCCCTAATGGGGATGCAAACATCTGGCGAGGGAGTTACCTGCAGCCGGAACCAGTCCAGGCAAAGCCCTAAGAAGTCGAATTTCTCCTTTTTGTCCACTGCAGGAAAGAGAAGCAGCTTTAGAGAGGGGTCAGCAGCTCCATGAGCGGGGGGGGCTCTCCCCTCTGAGCTAGGGTTGCCAACCCTCCAGGATTGTAGTCTCCAAGAATTAAAGATTAATCTTTAATTAAAGAGTATGTAATGTGATGACATCTCCAGGAATGCATCCAATCAAAATTGGCAACTCTACTTTCTGTGTTCCTGCCCCCCAACGACAGGGGCAGAGACAGGGCCTTGGAGGGGGTGGTGAACCCAGCCATCCGGGCTGCCCACTTTCCCACTCATTTGAATGATCCACTCAATGTGCAGCGCCAGTGGCAGTCAAAAAAGCTAACAGAATGTTGAGAATCATTAAGAAAGGGGTAGATAATAAAACAGAAAATATCATATTGCCTCTATATAAATCCATGGTACCCCACACCTTGAACACTGCATTCAGATGTGGTCACCCCATCTCAAAAAAGATATATTGGAATTGGAAAGAGTACAGAAAAGGGCAACAAAAATGATTAGGGGTATGGAACAGCTTCCATATGAGGAGAGATTAATAAGACTGGGACTTTTCAGCTTGGAAAAGAGACGACTAAAGGAGGATATGATAGAGGTGTATAAAATCATGACTGGTGTGGAGAAAGTAAATAAGGATGTGTTATTTACTCCTTCTCATGACACAAGAACTAGGGGTCACCGAATGAAATTAATAGGGAGCAGGTTAAAACAAACAAAAGGAAATATTTCTTCACACAACACAGTCAACCTGTGGAACTCCTTGCCAGAGGATGTTGTGAAGGCCAAGACTATAACAGGGTTCAAAAAAGAACTGGATATGTTCATGGAGGACAGGTCCATCAATGGCTATTAGACAGGATGGACAGGGATGGTGTCCCTAGCCTCTGTATGTCAGAACCTGGGAATGGGCGACAGGGGATGGATCACTTGGTGATTACCTGTTCTGTACATTCTCTCTGGGGCACCTGGCATTGGCCGCTGTCGGAAGACAGGATACTGGGCTACATGGACTTTTGGTCTGACCCCGTATGGCCGTTCTTACGTTCTTATGTTCTGGGCTGGAGCTATGGCCTGGTGCCTGCACACCCCATGGAGTGACCTGCTGCTCCGAGCACAGCAGGGAGCTGTGGGGGCACCTGCGTAGCTTGTTTCAAGGTGAGAGATGACAGGGTGCTGACGAAGGATGACATGATGATGGACTCCTCCTCAGGGCAGACGTTCAGAATGTGAAAGAGATGGGCACAGCTTAGGGGGGCTTCTCGCAAGCAGGGGGGCGGGCGCATTCTGGGGTGTGGAGAGCCCATGGCGATGGCAGCGTTCCTGCCCAGAGATGGGGCTGGCTAGTGCAGGGCTCCCAAGCCACAGGGAATTTTCCCCTCCCAGGGTTGCATGTCTCACTTTCGGGGTCCTGGCTGCATGGATCTCAGAGCCCTTCCCCTCGGCATATCTGGATGATATCGCTGAGCAGCAGGGCATCGAAGCGAGCCAGGTACTGGACGTGGTAGCGCTGGATCACTGGGCTGGGCCTATGCACCAGGGTACGCAGCTGCTCCATGAGGAACAGCAGCTCGGCGATGTGACTGCAGGGGCGACAAGGGCCTGGGTCAGGCTCCTCTGAGGGAGGCAGTGCTGCACCCGGGCTCCTGCTGCCAGAGTCACTGGGGAACCAATCCCACAACCCTCCCCACATATCGCCGCACCTGGGGGCGGGCAGGGCTGGATCCGAATCTGACAGCTTCAGCTGGGAACAGGGTACGCAGGGCAGCCCCGTGCCCACCACAGTGCCATGGGACTCCTGCTACCCCCCACGCAGGTGTCCAGACAAGTGCTGACCAACCCACCGGCCAAGCGTTCCCCTCTAGATTCCACGGCCAGAAGGGACCCCTCTGACCACTGAGTCTGAGCTCCTGAGTAGCGCAGGCCACACAGCCTCCCATGTCTTACAGTGAATAGTGTCTGTCTCCACCCCGCAAGAGCCAGACCCCCTCTAGTGCCTATTCCCTTCAAGAACCAGGCCCCCTACAAGTGTCTACTCGCCACAGAGCCAGACCCACCATGGGCCTGTCCCCCTCAAGAGTCAGACACCCCACTACACTGCCTCTCCTCTCCAGAGCCAGACCTTCCCAGCGCCTCCCCCTCTCCACGCCAGACCCACAATGGGCCTACCCTCCCAACACACACACGGAGCCAGCGCCCACCAATTCCCCCCCCACCCCAGACCCAGACTCTCCCAGTGCCTATCCTGCACAAAGCCAGACCTACCATGGGCCTGTCCCCCTCAGGAGCCAGATACCCGCCCACATTGCCTCCCCTCCCCAGAGCCAGACCTGATCAGTGCCTCCCCCTCTCCACGTCAGACCCCACAATAGGCCTAGCCCCACACACGGAGCCAGCCTCCACCAATTCCCCCCCACACAGAACCAGACCCTCTCAGTGCCTGGCCCCACCCACAAAGCCAGACACCCCCAGTGTCGGTCCCTCTCCCAAGCAGAGCCAGGCAACCTCAGGGTTCTCCAACCCCAATAGCCAGACCCACCCAGGGACTGGCCTGCCCCTGACAGACCCACCACGACTTGTCACACCCAGAACCAGACCCACCCAGGATCTGGCCCACCCCGAAGATCCAGACCACCCCAAAGCCTGTCCCCACTCCCCACTCCCCGACAACCAGACTTCATCTTGGACCACCACCCCTTGCCCAGGACACCCCAGGTCCCATCCCCCCAGTCCCACCCCGCCTCCTGCAAGCCTGGCCCTGCCCTGACCTGTCAGCGTAGTCCTCAGGGGTCTTGGTCTTGGTGACATGCTCAGCGTGACGCACCAGCCAGTTCACCTCGTCGAGGCACAAGGAGAGCACCACAAAGACGCAGAAAGCCTGGCAGGGTGGAGATCAGTGGGGTCAGCTCCAGGCAGGGCTCACAGGCACCACCGCAAACCAGACAGCAAACAGGGGAGGGGCCATCAGAGCCAAATAACCTCCCCTCACGAGCAGCCAGGGGCATGGGGTCATTCAGGGCTAGCTGGGATGAGGGGAATCACTTCACAGGGGCAACGGAGAGGAAACAAACCTCATGGCATGGCCCTGCGACGCAGGCAGGCCCACACGTGCCCTGGCGGGTAGATTACGTCTGTGTCTGACCATTTCCTCCCTATAAAACTGCAGAGGGATGAGGGGAGCTCTGCCGAGAGCTAAGAACTGATTCTTGCTGCTGGTACATCTGGATAGTCTTCTCGCAGCAGAACCACTAGTCCAGAAAAATCTAATACTTAAAACTATGCATCAGCAATTCCAGCCCCAGTGCACATAATAAGACTATGACTTGACTCTAAATTAGGTCTGCTCTTACACAGTGGAAAACAGACACCTCAAAGGAAATTGACAGAACGTATCCCAGTCATAAAATGCCAAGTATAGTTCTACTGTCCTTGAGTCACATAATCAGAACAACACCCCTTTATTACAATAACAAAGAGACTGGGGACTCCACAGCAGCCAAAGTGACCATTTGGGCAAGAGTCCCATCAAGCTAGGCAGGGTGGGTGTGCCCATGCAAATAACATCAGCCCCGAAGTCCTTTTCCACAGCTCACCACTAGATGTCAGGGGAGAGCTCATTCTGACTCTGCTTGCATCTTGAATTATGCAAATGAAGGCAAGGCTGGGGACAGTGTCACCTGCTGGCAGAGCAGACCTCGTTACTGGGTCACCAGGGGATAACAACCTACACCAGTTAATGGAGCTGCTCCTTTGGCTCAGGGATGCCTAGCATGTAGACAGTACCTTTCATCAGGGGAGAGAAAAGCACTTTACAAAGCATCATTTGGCCATTTTGCAGAAGGGAAACTGAGTCCCAGGGCGGAGCAGTGATTTGACCAAGGCCATCCAGCAGGCCAGCAGCACAGTCGGGAATGGAAGCCAGCATTATTGAGTCCCAGAGCAGGGCTCTAACCACTGGGCCAGGAGGTTACTGTTACAGGCCCTCAGTTCACACCCATGCAGTGGAGGATGTCACATTATCAATGGTAGAAGCTGCCACCTACACAGGCTCTGGCAGCACAACCTTCTCCTTGCCATGGTGTCTCAGCCCTGCTGGGGCTCTAGGTCGGGGTATGTACCACGCGGCTTGGCCCTGCTCCAGCCGGGGTGCTGGGGTGAGGTCCGCACCACGCGGCTTGGCCCTGCTCCGGCGCTCCGCAGGGCACCACAGGGCAGTTCACACCCAGAGGTTGGGAGGGACATCAAGTAGGAACTGAAACATAATTTCATGTATTTCCATCAACCATCCTCGTTCTATCTAATCTCTCTGTCTCCAGGATATCTAGAATCCACGCACCGTCTCAGGCTTCCATCACTCCTGTTGCCCTAGCAGTAAGAGAACCCCATTTCCTGGGAGTCCCCTGTGTTTTCCCAAGTATCCTTTGGGGAACCGGGCTGGCGGTGCATGGCTCCATGGCTCAGGTCTCTGCGTACATCTTCCCCCGCCCCACCCCATCCCCTGCTTGACCTGTGATCCCCTCTTGATGGCTGCCTGTACCCCAGCCCTGGTCTCCTCTCCCAGTGCCGTTAGCTTCCCCAGCACCGTCCTCCAGGAATTCTCCCCATCGTGCCAAACATTCATGCACCATGAAGACCCCCAGCCAGGGAGGCTGCCCCCAGCTCTGTGCTGCTCCCCTCTGCTGTAGCCTGCTACAGGCAGGGACCAGTCTCTGGCTCAGAAGGTTGTTCCCTGCACAGTGCCCTGTGCACCCAGCCACCCCTCAGCCTCAGCCCACTGTGCTCCTGTCAGCGGGGACAGGGGAAGGTAAGGAAGCAGCTGTGTCCTCAACCTCCACATCAGCCCAATCCCACACACCACCCCCCTTCACTTCCCAGGCATGAAAATAAAAAAGAGGAAGAAAAGAACCAAATATCCACTGTGAATGCAGAATTGTTTCTACTCAGGGAGCACGCGACACCTTCCCATTGCACACCCAGGGTCGTGCTGCCTGGCCAGTAGGTCTCTGGAGCTGAAACGCATCGGGCAGGACCTGTACGTTTGGGCTAGGAAAGGCACTGGGGACAAGGCTGCTGACGGCATGACCTGGGCTGTGTATGGGAGCCCTGTACATGACTATTTTTTTAATCCTGCTCTTCTTCTGCCCTACAATACACAGGCCCACCTGCTCCCGCATTGCTTCTTGTGTTTTTATCTGGCTTCCACCCATAAAAACCTTAGATCCTGCAAATCCCACAAGAGACACAGATCGCCCTATGCTAATAAAAATTGAAAAAAAATAACAATCATATATATACATCAGTAGGTGAGAGCTAGAGAATACAGCTCTCACCTACAAATATATAAAGCAAAATTATTTGGATTAGTCATGTGATAACTTTCTCTCATTTATAGGAAATGTACCTTTATTTAAAAGTTACACTCCTAATTTTAAAATACTAATAAGCACAGGCCACATCTTGCACAGTGCCTTGGTAATCCTGAGTATGAACTGGTGAAGAGGATTTCATGTTCGCATTTCAGAATCTAGAAGCAATGTATTGTTGCCAGCGACTGCAGCATTCTAGATAAATTTGAAGAGTATGTTTGGGTATCTGTCCTCTTCGCTCTCTCCTTCATGCCCCAATTTAAAGGTGTTTCTTCTGACACCTAAGTGTTCCCTTAGGACTTTAGGAAAGCTGGTAACAAACACCGTTGCCTCTTCCCTCTTCTCGACAAACTTCTTAGGTATGGCTGACTACTCTCCATGAGGAGGGAAAGAAATAACTTGGTGCTTCACTCAGAGTCACCACTGTGTGTACCCTCTAATCTGTCTGTTTGTTTCTAATTTCTTTCCAGTCCTTGTTTCTACTTCCTCTGTATAGTTTTTCCTTTCTCTTGTCTCTTTTTTCCTCCCTTACTTTGCTCTGTTGGCTTATAATTAACTGTCTAAGGCCTGTTTCTTTGAGGATGAAGAGGGAGAGAAAGGCAAGGATTTCTTTGCCTACTGAAGTACTTTAATTTCTGTTCTGTCTTCATCACTGCAGTGACTGCTTTGAATGTACAAAGTCTCTTAGAAAAATAACTCTACTGTATAAATGCACCATGGACCAGGAACAAAGCTAACAGTACAAAAATGTAATCTTATTAACTCACAATTAAGAAACTTTTTATTATTATGTTTATGCTGCAGCTTTTAAAGAAATATCAACTCTCTGTATTAGTTCCTACATGGTCAGAGCTTTCTAAGTGTATGTCACCAAGGAGGCATGTGTCCCTGCACTGTGTTGGCCTTTGTAACTTTTAATAAAGCGGCTGCTGAAACTACCATGTGTTCCTCAGCGTGTGTCTGTGTGGGGGGGGGGCTGTTAGGAAGAAAGGTCTCTGCTACCTTGCACTGCTGGGGAGGTGGCTGCACCTCCTGGGGGGCGGGCGTTGAGGGCAGAGTGACCCACGGACAGTTGCCTCTCTGGGCCAGGCTGTAGCCCCAGATCCCCACCCTGGGTGATTGGCGGGGGGGCAGGGGGAGCTGCGTGCTGAGGCGGTGGCTCGAGCCCTAGCCAGTAGGTGGTTCCGGTTCCAGATCTAGCCCCTTAGGGGATTGGGGGTGGCTGAGTGCATGTGTTCCTCTGTGTGCTGTCCCAGCTCTGCGCACAGAGCTGACAGCAGATCTCGAGAGAACCCCCAATGACCACAGACTCTAGTAAGGTACGAAGACACGTCAGCCAGGTTTATTGTCGAAGAAAAACACAGTCTCCAGCTCCCCAGCATAGAAGTCCAAGGTGCTGCTGAGGGGTGGCTAACTAGTACTTATGTACTCCCTGACAATGGACTCAGCTCAGTCTGTGGTGGGACTTTCCACTGCCCCCGAGGCCGGCCAAAGACACTGTCCCAGGGATGCATTCTCATACACCGGTACAAACACGTTACACATCACTCCTGATGTACTGAGGTGCAATCCCTCTACGTAGCAAGGTACAACCCTTCTACATAGTAAGGTGCCACCTCTCACCTTGTACATATGGTTCGAACAAAACAACTCTCCATCATATTACCCTTTTGGCCTCGTCATCGGAATGGGTCAACCTGTTCCTTGTTATCTGTGAGGAGTGTACAAGTATGCAAATGTTCTGATATCTGGTGTCCAGTACCTTTTAGGTATGTCTCTTTTCACAGCATCAGCCCTTTTCTTGCCAGCTTCTGTGAGCAGGGCCTGCCTCTGGCTCACAGCTTAACTTTGCTTAATGTTAGCAAAGTCTTGACCATTACTTTAGTTCAAGCCTTAGGCCTCATACTGGGCCTCTGATAAGGGTTTATCTCTCAGGGCCTCCTCTTACTACAGGGGCTTCCTGACAGCCGTTCTGCCCCACCGCACTCGTATTGCCCTATGATAATGCTGGGGGGCCGGCCAAGGCCCCAATGGGAGGCAGCTGCGTGGTGAGTCGGAGGCTGAGCCTGCTCACTGTGGGGCTGCATGGGGCTCTCAGGAAGGGGGAGAGAGACCCCGCTAGCGGCTTGACCCTGGGGAGTGATGGGGAGCCCAAGCTCTGGGGGTTCTACCTAAAGAACCACCGGGCTGAGGGCAAGGGCTGTAACTCTCTGGCCTTCGGGGGGCTCAATAAGCCCTCCTACAAACTGGGGTGCAGGTGAGGGGTTGGGGGTGCTTTTTAAACCCCCCAGGCTGGAGGTGAGGGTTTGGGAGGCTCTATAACCCCTCCTACAAGCTGAGGTGCAGGTGAGGGGTTGCAGGGGCTCTATAACAACCACCCCCAGGCAAAATGAGACATGGACTTACATTAACTCTGTACTGAATTGCAGCCACTTCTGGGGTGAAGGGCAGTAGCTGCATAACAACACACAGCAACACTGCACAGGGATTGCCTGCCCAGCACTGAAATGCAGATACCTCTGGGGTGGAGCGCAGCAGCAGTGTAGTAACACAGCGACACTATACAGGGATCACTCACCTGGCACTGAAATGCAGACATCTCTGGCTGGAGCACAGCTGATGTGTAACAGCACTCAGCAACACTACACAGGGATCACTCACTCAGCCTGAAATGATGCCACCTCTGGGGTAGGAAAGCAGCAGCTGCTGAGCAGCCAAAGAGCGACACTACTCACAGTTTAGAGCAGGGTGTGAAGAAGACTCTCACTTCCATTTGAAAGCTCTGGGGGAGTTTACAGAAACAGAACATGCTGTTAACCTGAGCTGAACAGCAGCCAGGGCACAATAGCTGGGTCTGCACTGCGGGTAACCAGACAACAGCTCTGCCATGAGGGATTTGCTCTGATTGATGGAGGGAGGCATGGGGCAGGGAGCCAGTCAAGCCTGGGGAACAAATTCCTTCTCCAGGAGGCTTTGCTCCAGGATCCTGGAGCCCAGGCTCTATGGCCATTAATTACCGCACCACCCAGCTGGAAGGGAAGGGCTGGGGCAGGTCTCTGCGCTCCACATGTCACACGCAGACAAGGCAGAACGAACCATTTCACAGCAGGTTCTCAGCCAGGGTTACGTGTGCCCTGGGGGCGTGCAGAGGTCTTCCAGGGGAACATCCACAGGCTACAGAAGAAGCATTAGCGAAGTCAGTACAAACTGACATTTCCTACAGACAGTGACTTGTTTATACTGCTGGGGGTGTTTTGTTATAGGATTATAGTCTGTTAAAACATGTGTCTATTAGATTCAATGTGTAGTTTGTAAAGCTAGAGCAGCAATCCAAGATGGAGTCTGAGCTGCCATCTTGTGACGCCATCTTGTTGTTTACTGGATCCAACCAGTTTTTTTCCCTCCATTGGCCGCTCCAAGGACAAAGTTACCTCAGGCTGTTTCCCACCCTTGCTGGGACTGTACCATATTTTCCCGCCACTAAAGGCAGGAGGGGACTGAGCTCCCTGCGAGCGGCGCAGTCCGTCCCAGTGACTGTGCCTGGCTCCGGCCTGCCCAGCACCGTCTGGTGGCAGTGAGGAGCGAGGGACGGAGAGATCCCAGCGAACCCGCTCCCCTTCCTGGTACAGCCGGGGCCTGGCTGGGGGGAGGGGGGGGCGAGGAGCCTGGCTGGGGGGGGCTGGGTGGAGGTGGGGGGCGAGGAGCCTGACTGGGGGGGGCTGGGGGGAGGGGGGGCGAGGAGCCTGGCTGGGGGGGCGAGGAGCCTGGCTGGGGGGGGCTGGGGGGAGTTGGGGGGCGAGGAGCCTGGCTGGGGGGGGCTGAGTGGAGTTGGGGGGCGAGGAGCCTGGATGGGGGGGGCGAGGAGCCTGGATGGGGGGGTGAGGAGCCTGGCTGGGGGGAGCTGGGGGGAGGGGGGGCGAGGAGCCTGGCTGGGGGGGGCTGGGTGGAGGTGGGGGCGAGGAGCCTGGCTGGGGGAGGGGCTGGGTGGAGGTGGGGGGACACAGCTGAGGGGGGCACTGGTTGGAAGGGGGACTTGCAGCTGCCGGGGGGGGCCCTGACCGGAGTGGGCTGAGGCCGCACTACCCCAACTCAGTTCTCTCTTTAACCCTGCCCGAGGCCCCCGCGCCCCACGTGACCAGGTGGGGGTTCAGTGGGGACCTGCATGGACCTGTCGCCAGGCACCTGCCATGGGTGCCCAGGCCCGGCCCCCGCAGCGCCAGAAGTCGGGGGCTGCAGAGTTCGGCCATCATCAGCCTTGCAGACATCGACCCACCAGCACCCCAGTTGCTTCATACTGAAATCAGTCACTGGGGGGGCTGGGCCCATCCATCAGTGACACTAGAGGGGGCTGGGCCCATCCATCTGTAAGGGGTCACAGACACTCCCCAGAGCACGGCAGGGAGAGGCCAGGGCGCGCGCAAGGGCAGGAGCAGAACCCAGAAGTCCAGCCCTGCCCCACGCATAGCTGAATCCTACTTCCCCCCACAGGGCTCGAGCGAACGTGACAGGAGGCAAAGATGGCCCCATCTGGGTTGAAGGCGGTGGTGCGTGAGAGTAAGTGCCGAGCCGGGGGCTATGAATTCGGTCGGGGGCAGGGTCTAGTCGGGTGTGGGTCTGGGGGGGGCAGGGCCCAGTTGGGGAGGATTAGGAGTCAGTCGGAGCAGAGAGCTCCCCCCATCACCTGCTTGTCACACAGCAGAAATGGAAGGAGGGTGTCTGCCCCACCCCCAACGGCTGCCACCTCTCATAGGAGCTGCACCTTGGGGGGGCGTCTCATTCCATTGGCGTGACTCCCGCCAGGGCCAGTGGAAGGATATTTTGTGCCCTAGGCGAAACTTCCATCTTGCATCCCTACCTCTCCCCAACGACCACCTCTGAAAACTAGTAATCTTAGTGTTATAAACAGCCTGTCAGAACGGGTAACGGCTGCGTGCGAGGAGAAAAATGACATCATAGCCATTTGTACCATAGTGAAGCAGTACGCTTCTGCCCGGCCCCATCGCAGAGCTGGCCTAGGCTATAGCTGTAATGTAGGAGAGAACAAGTTAAAGCCTGACACTCGATCAGCATGGCCTCTGCTGCCTTGTGCATGGTGGACTCTGAGGTGTTAGTTGTTTGGTTTTTTTTTTGAATAAGTTATCTGCTTTGCTTTTATGTATAGTATACATTAAGACACTATGAATAACAACATTTAATAATGTCCTGCAGTCCATCATACATTGTCTATTGGAGTAAAAGCAGAGCAAGGAAGAGAGACTGATTTGTAGTCTGGTTGCCACTGTCCAGCAGGCTGTAAATGTGGAGTCTCAGTGTATCTATTGGGTTTCCAGGAAGTGGGCAGCCAAAGCCCACCCACTGCTAAAGGATCCTCCCCCAGCCTAAGGGGAGGACCCACAGGACCACAGAACCCACTGATTATGGAGGACAACTAATAAAAGAACAGGGACAGGAGTGAGGTCAAAGGGTCATAAGAAGGGAACCTAACAGGGACACCAAACAGAGAATCCCGGACAGCACCCACTGATCCTCGAAGGTGTCAAGGGAGCCAGCGGACACTGCCCAAAGGAACTCCACCCAGATTCGTGAACGGACCATGGAGCGGAAACAAGCCCCACAGTCACCGGAGTCTCCATCGGCCAACCTCCACTCCCTGGTCGTGTAGATGGCCTTTTTAGCCAGGGCGAGGAGGAGGTTGACCAGGAGGTCCCGGGACTTTGTGGGGCCACGGATGTGTTAGTCTTTGTCTTCTTGCAACACCCTGACCTGCTGTGAGGGCTGCATTATTTCAGAAGCACAGGCCACTGCTGAATCTCCAGCCCAGGCTTCAGTGGACGGGGCCTGTGGCTAAATCCAGACCACAGACCTGGGGTTTAAAAGGCTAGGGCTGGGCCAGGGCACCATGAGGCTGAAGAGCAGCAGGTCTAGGGGGCTCTCCAGGTCCTCGGCCACCAGCATGTTGGGGGTGAGGGCAGTGAGCACGAACTGATTCACCTTGGCCACTAGCAGCGCCGCGAAGCCCAGGGAGGGGGTCGTGTTCACTGCACCACCCTGCAGCTGCACCACCACCTGAAAGTACTCCCGCTCCATGCCGCCCAGAAGCTCCACCCGCATGGGGACAGAGTCGCAACTGGGCCAGGGCTCTGCTGCAGTGTGATGGCAGCGGATCCCACATTTGTGGGGGAGCCCAGTGCTAGGGTGGCAGGGGGTGTGGGTGGGTGAGTGGAAGAGAGAGCCCAGTGCTGGGGTGGCAGGGAGTGCAGGTGTGGGGGCACTGGTGGGCGGGGGGGAGCTCAGGGTTCTGGGGGGGGCAGCCAAATTTTTTTTGCTTGTGGCGGCAAAAAACCTAGAGCCGGCCCTGTCTCTTGCTGCACGGGGACAGATCCTTAGTTCAGCTGCACTCGTATCTCGCCTGGCAAAAAGGAAAGGTGATCAGAGCCATGGCCAATCTAGCCTGCCACCCCACCATGGTCGCTGACTGGGGGCTCTGCTAGGAGCACATCGCAAGCTGGCCTGAAAGCAGCCTCTGAGCCACTTCCCTGAGGGGTCTTTCCACCATCCAGTGGGTCCTGGATCAGGGCACAGCCATCCTGTCCGAACCCCACCACTAATCCCCGTCTCTTTCCCTCACAGAGATCCTCAGCGTTGTCTTTCGCAGCATAAAGAAGGAAGGAGAGTTGAAGGTAAGCAGGCCGGGCCTGCTGCCCTGGTGTCCCCCTGGGGATATGCTGTATCCATATATTGTGCTCCTCCCCCTCCAGCCTCTTGGGATTCATTAGGAACCTGAGGTTTTCCAGGCTGGATCAGATCCCTGCTCTGTCTAGCCCATCATCCATCCCCAGCGAGGCTTCCTTCAGTCTGCCTTCCCACTGTGCTGGATCAGACCCAGCTTGTCCAGCTAGCCCTATATCTCTCCCCTGACACACCGGATCAGACCACTGGGTCCAGCGAGCCAGCCTGGGTGGGAGGAGGAACAGGAGAGCGCCAAGCATGGGGGCAGTATGCACCATTGGGCAAGCAGGTTATTGAGCCCCCGGCATGGAGTGGGCTGGGGTGTGTGGAGCAGTGGGCTAGGCCGGTGCGGCAGAGGGAGCACAGGGGACTAGCTTTCCCAGTGGCTGCATCTGGTGCAGCGGGATGCTGGGCTGCACAGAGCAATGGGTTCATTTGGCACGGCAGGAAGGCGGTGGAGATGTTGGGCCGATGGCCTTCAGGGCTTTCCTAGGGAAACACAGAGATTCCCCTTGTTCCATTTCTCTGTGCCCTGCTCCTGGTTCTGTCCGAGGGCTGGGGAGCGGGTATGTGGTGGATCAGAGCAGGGCACTGGGAGCTAAGACGCCTGGGTTCTGTCCTTGCCTCTTGCACTCACCCTGTCACCTGGGGGAAGAGGCTGATCTCCTCCAGTCTAGGAGGATGGAACCATTCCGAATGGCCGGGTGTCCCAGATTTGTCTCCGTCTCCTACATCTCATACCAGCCACTCTGCTCGGAGCTGCTCTCCTTGTCACTCCTCACGCAGTCCTTAGCACGGTCAGCTCAGCCAAGTGCAGGCTTGGTAATGGCCCTGCTGCTCTGCTGTGGAAGGGCTGGGCCGGGAGCCGTCGGCTCTGCTGTTAGTAGTCGCTCTGCTCCCTTGGCTGTGCCACGGATGATGGGCAGTGCCACGGTGGGCAGTGACTAGCTCATCCGAAGTGGCACGCTCCCCCTCTCGCTACCCCAGGTGCTGATCATGGACCACTCGAGCACGCGCATCCTCTCGTCGTGCTGCAAGATGTCCGACATCGTGGATGAAGGCATCGCACGTGAGTGGGCTCTCCCTCCCATCTGCTTCCCCCGCCAGGGCTCCCCTCTTCCTTGGACACACCTCACAGTCAGGGAATTGACTTGTCTACATTTGTGTTTGCATCTAGTTTCCCCCCTTTGCAGCCCTGCAGAGGCCCTCCTTGCTATTGGTATCTTCCCAACCAGGTCCAGTTCCCTTAGCCTGGTGCATTCAGCCCCTGGAACCTCTTCAGCGCTTTTCTCAGACTCCCTTTAACTCCTCGTTGCTCCTCCCCCACACTGCGGGCATGGTCCTGGCTGGGGAGGGGGAATGCTGGCTCCCTGCTCCAGGGTGGAGGAGCCCTGGGGTTGAGGGGCACAGAGTTGAGCCAGGACTCTAGTGGGGTGCCCCCAGCACGGTACGGAGGGATGTTCCCTCCCTGCTCTGTACTGTGGCAGCATCGCAGCCCTCGGCCCCACATCAAAGCAGCTGCCGCACTGTAGCCTCCAGAACCTCCCAGCCTGCTGCCAGCGAACATCCCTATTCCCCTTGGCTTTCCCTCCCCCCATCCCAGTGGAGAGCAGCTGGGGCAGGTGGCTAGGACACACTGACCCACAGCCAGTGTCTGCTCTCTCCTAGTTGTGGAAAATATTCATAAGTGCCGGGAGCCAATCCCCAGCCTGGAGGCCATCTACCTGCTCAACCCTGTGGAGAAGGTAGGAGCTCGGGCCTGGGGCAGGTGGATGGGGAGCAAGGGAGACCCCGGGGCAGTCCTCGTGCTGCCTGGAGGTGGTGCTGTCCGGGGGGATGCGCAGCACGACGTCAGGATGGGAATGGGGCAGTAGGGGCTGCCCAAGAGGCTGCTTTCCCGGAGCTGGGCTTCATGTTCTTTGCCACGTGAAGCACAAATTTTCCCACAGACTTCTCCGCAGTGCAGTCCCATGGGGGTTGGATGGGATGATGCAGCAGGTGGAGAGAGGCAACCTCAGCTAAGCTGACTAGCTAGTAGGTGTGAAAAATCGGGACAGGTGTTGGAGTGGTAATAGGATCCTATAGAAGAAAAAACCTCAAATATTAGAACTGTTCCTATAAAATCGGGACATCTGGTCACCCTAACCTCAGCTGAGACTCAAAGCAAAGGAGAATCGCTGAGGCAGAGGCTCATGTAGCAGGGGCTATGGTGGAGGAGGCTCCTGCGTCTGCTGCAGGGAGGCGAGTGGAGGGGGATCAGGGGCAGGGGGCACTGGTGGAGCATGGTGAAGCCCAGAACCCACAGGTGCTGCCCGCGGACGGAGCGCTGTAGTAGAGGACTGCGAGCTGGGGCCTGGGGCTCGGGACCGGTGTAACGATGCTGGTTCTGGCAGGACCCAACTGAGAGTGCCAATTCAGGACAAATTGCTTAAAACAGGGCAGTTACAGCCCAAGGCTGGGGTTTTCCACCTCTAAGGCAAACCAAACCAGATAGACAGAGGACTTTGGTCTTACCCCACTGGCTAAGCACAAGTTACACATGGAATTCCCTTAGACACTCCAGTCTCCCAGTATCACCACAAGAGCCACTCTTTATGGGGACAAATGGTTCTGAAAACCAATGCCCTAATAAAAGAAAAAGGGTTCTCCTGATCCCTAAGGACCAAGCCCCAGACCCAGGTCAATATATAAATCAGATCTTACCCACAAATCATGCTGTTGCCAGTCCTCTAGAATCTATAATCTAAAGGTTTTTTCGTAAAAGGAAAAAGATAGAGATGAGAACTAGAACTGGTTAAATGGAATCAATTACATACAGTAATGGCAAAGGTCTTAGTTCAGGCTTGTAGCAGTGATAGAATAAACTGCAGGTTCAAATCAAGTCTCTATAGTACAGTACATCCACAGCTAGGATGGGTCATTCTGTCCTTTGTATAGAGCTTCCTTGTAACAAAGTCCCTATGAAGCAGGACTGAAGACAAGATGGAGATGAGGCATCAGCCTTTTATAGGCTTTTCCAGGTGTAAGAACACCTCTTTGTTCTTACTGTGGAAAATTCACAGCAAAATGGAGTCTGGAGTCACATGGGCAAGTCCCTGCATACTTTGCTGAGTCTCAGAGCATATCTGCCTTCTCTCAATAGGTCAGTTGTGTAGCTGATGATCCTTAGTGAGCCATCAAGCAGGGCAGGCAGAGCTAACACCAACTTGTGTGAGGTGTCACCCAGAAGCATAGCAGAAGTTTGAAATACACACAGTCTAGAGCCAATATTCATAACTTCAACTACAAAAATGATACACATACACATCTAGCATAACCATAACCAGCAAACCACAACCTTGTCTTAGACACCCTATTTGACCCCATTTATACAGGATTTATAGGATTTATAGGATTTGGTTCCACTACAGGACCTTGGTTGCAACCATGTTCTGTATGGTCCCTGTTCAAGTCAATAACGTGACAACTGGGCAGCTAGGTTCTCACCTGTCACAATGGCCGGTCATGGAGTCCGAAGAGCTTCCGAACATCCTGCCTGGCTAGTGGGTGTGGCAAAGCTGCAGGTGCCCAGTGTGGTGCCTGGGGAGGGAGCGGGCCCTGATGACGGCTGCCTGGGATTGCTGTTCGGCCGGCTGTTCCCTGGGCACTGCTCAGAGCCCACTTAGTTCAGCAGCAAGGCCAATGCCAGGTCCCGTCTGTGGCCGAGCACGGACACTTGTGTGCCAGCAAGAGACGTGGCAGGGCCCCGAGACTGTCCTGGGCACATGGGCACATGCCCTTGCTCCAGGTGGAGAGGGAGCCCAGAGACGGGGGTGAAAACCAGCCCAGCTCCTGACTGCATCATGCTGGGCCCTGAGTCCCCAGGGGCTGGGCATGGGCTGGGCCCTTTGGGCAGTAGGGAGGGGCCTCGGCTGGTGCTGACAACTCCCTTCCCCCCTTTGCAGTCAGTGCAGGCTCTTATCAGTGACTTCCAGGGCTCCCCCACCAACTACAAGGCAGCTCACGTCTTCTTCATCGGCCGTGAGTATCAGGGGGCAGCGGATCCCGCAGCTTGGAGTCTGGCCAGTGACACACTGGGGATGGGGGGTCTCTCTCTGCCAGCAGGCCAGTGCCCCAGCAGGCCAGACCGAACGACCCCACCTATCTCTTCCCCCCCTTTTCCCTCACGGGCCTGCCTCCAGCCAACACGGCTCACAGCGTGCGCCCAGAAAGGCGGCCTCTGGCTATCTTTCCCAGCATGCATTGCTCCATCAGTCCCAACTGAGGTAGGGGCATGGGACACCACCAGAACAAGCAGTGTGTCAGGGTCACATCTGCTTCTCTCCATTACAGCGGCAGGGGGATCCCAAGTCCCCTTTGCTCCTTGTGCATCATCCGGAGTTGTACAGTCCGGTCACTTCCCCTTGTGGAGGGGCTGAGGGCGGAGTGTGAGAGGGGCTGCATAGGAGAGATTGTGCCCCCCCTCCTTGTTGCTGATGCTGCAGAAGGCGAGAACCCGGCGTGACTCTGGTTCATGGGGGGCTGGATTCATCGTTGACTCCTGTGTGGCCTCGCTGGCTTGCCCAGGTTTCCCACAGGTGTGCAGCACTATGGCCCTGCTGTGCCCATCCTGGCCCTGTCTGGGGGGGCTGGCACTGTGCTGGGTGTCCTGAGCCCTGTACCTGTCACCCCCACCCACTGCCTTTGCCTTGCAGCCTGTCCTGAACCTCTGGTCAAGGAGCTGAGGAAGTCACGGATCTCCAAGGCCATCAAAACCCTCAAGGAGATCAACCTGGCCTTCCTGCCCTACGAGAGCCAGGTGAGGGGTGGTCCGGCTTTGAAGGAGCTGGACTGCGGGGCGGAGATGGTGACTTATGATACCCCACCCATGGTGTTCAGCATGGCTCGGGGGGTGTGAGGGGAAACCTTTCCTTCTAGGACCCTGGGTTTATTGCCAGGGACTAGTCATCTGCTCACACTCTGTGAGATGTGGAGTCTTTGACTTAGATGTATGGGGGAGTAGGGCCCTGCCTCCCTGGCTTCACCTGCTTTTATCGATGGTTTATACCAGGCCTGCAAGACAGCCCAATACTCCACACACCTGCCCTTTGCCCAACTGCCCCATCCCCTCCTTGTGTTGTCAGTGGATTTCCCCCCTCATGCCCCTGAGGGGAAGGGCTGCATTGTCAATCCCAAATGCATGGATGGGGAAACTGAGGCACAGAGCAACATGAGCCTGGTCTACACACAAAACCTTTGTTGATATGGGCTTGTTACGGGGCCGTGAGAGAGAAAATCCCCCCTGTAACTGATGCAGCTGTGGTGGCAGAGCCCCTGGGTAAATGCCGATATGCTGGCAAAGCAGTCCTTTCGCCACTGTAGCTTATTTCATCTGGGGTGCCAGTGCCAGCTGTGCCAAGAGAAGCTTTGGCTGGTATAAGCTGAGTGTCCGTCAGGAAGATTTGCTGGTTCACCTGTCCTGTTCCAACAGCAAACCCTTCATGGGTCGATACTGTTTTATTGGTGTCCAAGCATGTTTGCCCCAATGGCTCGTTCTGTTCGGCCAGTGAAATAAGCGACAGCAGCAGGCGCGCGTTGATGCTGGGTTTGCCCATGGCTACACTGGGGCTTTCACCAGACTAGAAGCGTGGCCAAGCCACCTCCCCCAACATTGACTTCTCCAGGGCAGAAACACACCCCTGAGGGCACCTGGGAGTCTGCAGCCCAGTAACGACCTCAAATCGGGGAGTCTTCATGCCAGGCTGGTGCATGAATCTCTGGGCTGCTGTCCCTCTACCACAACAGGAGTGGCTCTGGCAAAGGGATCTCCCTCACTAGGGGCTCGCTATGGTTCCGCCAGGCTGGTCTGGTCCAACAGCGCATCTTAGCGGCGCAGTATGGAGCACAGCTGGCCTGGTTGTCAGCAGTTGGCACCAGGGACTGATCTCTGCTCCCCTCGCCCCCCAGGTGTACTCCCTAGACAGGCCACAGACCTTCTACAACTGGTTCAGCCCCTACCGCTTCTGGGAAAAGAACAAGGAGCTGGAGATGATGGCAGAGCAGATTGCCACGTTGTGTGAAACCCTGGAGGAGTATCCAGCCATCCGCTACCGGAAGTGAGTGTGCCGGGGAAGGGGTGTGGCGAAGTGGGAATGTTCTTAATGTTTTCTTTGAATACTGCGTTGGTGCCTGTGACCCAGCAGGGGGCGGGGAGTATTGACCTGGGAAGGTTGCAGGGGAGTTTTGCTGGGACTGTCTGCACTGGGGATGGGAGACTTTCCTTGAGGCCAGATATCTGAGCATATAACATGAGAACCAGGAGGAGAGTTGGAGCCAGGTGACACCTTTACCCAGGAAATGGACAAAGGCCGGAGGAGGAGACGAGGTGGCGGGGGGCGTGGGGAGGGGGAGCCTGGGTGAGACGGCTGGAGGGAGTTTCAATTTGGAGCTGGCTGAGAAAATGGAGGGGAGCCAAGTTGGGGCCCTGGCCTCTCTGGCGCCCCCAAGATGGACCTGACTGAGGGGGTCCTGTTGTCTGTATCTGAAAGACCTGTCTTGGACTGTGTTCCTGTCATCTAAACAAACCTTCTGTTTTACTGGCTGGCTGAGAGTCATGGTGAGTCGCAGGAAGTCGGGGGTGCAGGGCCTTGTCTCCCCCACACTGTGACAAGGGGTACCCAGCCATCTGCTTCAGGAAGTTAGTGTGCCCGGGGGAAGGGGTACCCAGCTATCCCCTATAGGAAGTGAGTGTGCCCAGAGGGAGAAGGGTACCTGGTCATCTCCTACAGGAAGTGCGTGTGCCTCTGCGGGAGGAGAGGTTTCTGACCCACAGGGTTTGTCTTTGTTGCAGGGACGGTGAAGATAACTTCCACGTGGCTCACGCTGTGCTGGCCAAACTCAAGGCACACGAGCCCAGCATGGGAGAGGTGAGTGAGCTGTGCCAGCCATGGGACAGAGCTGAGGGGGGAGCACATGAGAAGTAATTTTGAACCTGCCTGGAGATCCTGGCGGGGTCTAGACTCCCTTGGAGATCCTGAGGGGTTGGCAGAACAATAGCATTCCCTGTGTGGGGACTAATGGCCCTAGCCCTTCTCTAACACTGGCTGTGGGCAGATCTCAAAGTGCTCTACAAATGGGGAAACTGAGGCACCGCCTGGGGAAGTGTGTGCCCAGCACGTCTCTGTTTATAAACAAGGCAGTTTGATCACAGAATTAAGCTTTGCACACGGAGCCTCTTCCACACTTGGACACTCCTGTCTGTGTGTATGCTCCTACACCCATCCCCATGGTATCAGAACCTCACTAATGAATTCAGCCTCCCAGGGGAGGCAGGATGGCCTGTGTTACAGATGGGAAACTGAGGCATGCAGGGAGTCTGCCAGAGCAGGACTAGAACCCAGCTCTCCTAAGCCTTAGCCACAAGACAGCCCTGGCTTGTGGGCTCCCCCCAGCTTCTGGCATTCCCATCCCACCCCAGCAGAGGGGAGCTGCAAACCCACCCTGCCCTGGATTCTTGCACAGGAAACCCAGAGGCTCCTGTCCCCCTAGGAGAAGCAAAGTGATGTAAAATCCAAGGCCTGCCCAGATCTCTCCCTCCTGTTGCTTCTGCTCTTGCTTCCAGCCTTTGCCAAGCTGCTGGGAGACTGTGAACCTGTGACCAACTGGGAATGTTTGTAATATCTTTTATGAAGCCGATGCATGCCTCAGTTTCCTCTATATGTTGCATGGCTTTTCTGGCGGGGCATGGGAGGGAAGGACTCTCAGGGAAGGTAAGAATCATGATGTGTGTAGGGGTGTCACCTCCCTGTCTTGGTGAAATGAAGAGAATCCAACCCAGATCAGCCTGGGAGCCAGAAAGACCGTGCTGGCTCCAGCTGCTCCTGGCTGAACACTCCCAGCAGGGAATCGGAGCAGGCCCCCAGCTCGAGAACACAGAGTTGGGAAGGTTTGAGCTGGGGGATAAGTGAGGGAAGCTGGGAGCTCTCGCCTGAGAACTGACCAAGGTCAGACCGAGGCCTGGTCTACACGAGGCAATTGGGTCGGTGTAACTGCGTCGCTCGGGGGCGTGAGAAAGGCGGCGTCACTGAAGCGGCGCAGCTGCAGCGGTTTACATGTAGACACAGTGGTGAGCTGGAGCCGGTTCACGGGAACCAGTTGTTAAATTTAGAGGCCCTTTTAGAACCGGTTGTCCTGTGTGGGAAAACCGGTTCTAAAAGGGCTTCTAAATTTAACAACCGGTAAGTATAAGTGATCCAAGAGCGTAGCGTGGGGGGAGCAGCCACTCTCCCTCAGCACATTACCCAAAAATGGCACCGACCTCGTGGGTGCTCCAGCTCCCCACCCCAGCCCCAGCTCACCTGTGCTCCGCCCCTCTTCTCCCCCATCACTCAGCCCACAAATCAGCTGTTCACGTGGGAAGCCCAGGAGGGCTGAGAAGCAAGCAACAGCTTCGTGCACATCTGGCTGCCCAAACCATCTACACAGGGAAGGGATTGACAGCCTGCTTGTTAACTACCGGAGCTACTTGCTGCAGCAGAGCTGGCTCCAGCCTGCAGCCCTTGTCTGATCTGTGCTATTCTCAGGAGCTGAGAGCAGTGCTGAGGTGGTCAAAGTCCTGCTCTGTGCAACCCTGCTGCTCTTACTCCTGTGAGTCCCCCCAGGGATATTCCTGAGGCTCTTGCCAAGCCTC
This sequence comes from Gopherus flavomarginatus, assembly GCF_025201925.1. Taxonomy (NCBI): domain Eukaryota; kingdom Metazoa; phylum Chordata; order Testudines; family Testudinidae; genus Gopherus; species Gopherus flavomarginatus. Next base: position 6,248,520 of record NC_066632.1, on the reverse strand, counting down.
CCTGTCACAGGTTTAAGCACTATCCTCATGTTGCCTGGGGGAAACTGAGGCATGGAGCAGCGTGCCAGGAGTAGGTGGCAGAGGCAGAAATAGGAGCCAGGAGTCCTGACTGCCCAGCCCCCTTCAATAGAATATCACAGAGCCAGGAGCGCTGACTCAAGCTCCTCCTCCATGCAGCACAATCCCGGCTGGCCAGTCCAATGTGCCCCCGCCTTGCCAGCTGGCGCAGAACCCTAGGGTCTCTTGTAGCATGGCCTCTAGCAGTCAGGTCTGCAAAGCCACCCAGCCCGCGGTCTTGGCGCCCTGGGGCCTTGCCTGCACTAGTCCCTCTTGCCTTGATGTTTCTCACCTGCCAGCCCTGAGGGGTAGCTGGCACAGGCAGTGCACTTACCACCCCTCTGCTCTGGGCAAGGTGGGGTGACCCAGTAGTTATGCCAGCCCCCATCTGTAATCAGGGATCCCTCCAGCAGAGTTGAACTGGCAAAGGTGTGAGCTGAGTCTGGGAGGTGAGGCGGGTTGGGGGGCACGCTGGGCATAGCAACCCATCCAGGCTGGGTAGGTCTGGAGAGCAATGATGGCGCCAGCTCTGGGTTCATGTCCCTGCTCTGCGACAGACTCCCTGTGTGACCTTGGGTGTGTCACCCAGCCTCTCTGGGCCTTCATCCCCCTCTGCAATGGGGTGACAGTGCAGGGCTGGTCTCCTAGCGCCACCTGCTGTGCATGCTGATCAGGCAGGGAGCAGGGGCTGGACCAGCCCGCCCATGATGTGGGTCTGAGACGCTGACCATCTGAGTGATCTCTGTCCAACTGGATGCTGGGAGGCCAGCCAGGCTGGGAGTGGGGAGCTAGAGCCTCACATGGGGTCCCAGCTTAGATGCAAGGTGGGGCATCGGGATAACGTCCCATTGTCCCCGTCTGGGACCTTGTATCAAAGAGTCTCTGGGCCTGGTGTTGATTATCAATAGACTAGCCAGGGCCTTCTGGTGTAGTTCCCCCTGCCCCCACGCAGCATATGGGGCAGGGTGTAGTCGGGGGGGGCTGCCTTGTAAGGGGCATGCTCCCGTTGGTGGAGAGGCACGATCTAGATCGTGCTTGGGGGAGGGGGCATTGCTATTTGCATGAGAGGCAGGTGGCCTGTCCCTGCAGGGGGCTTTTCAGCACAGCTGGGTGGGGAGCTCTCCCTGCCAGTCAGGGCGGGACCCCAAGGCACATCTCAGCTAGCTTGGGAGGTGTCTCTTGGCTTCTCCCTGGGGTTGGGGGCTGGGCCACAGAGAGTGCAAGTGGTAAAGGTTCAGGCCACCAGGGCCCATTGGATTGTGCCGTGTGAGCCAGGCTGGACCCCTCCGCCGGAGCAGGGGGTGACGGGTCTCTCTCTCCTTTGCTCCAGGGCCCCGACAAAGCCCACTCTGAGCTGCTGATCGTGGACCGGAGCTTCGACCTGGTGTCCCCACTGCTGCACGAGCTCACCTACCAGGCCATGGCCTACGACCTGCTCAGCATCGAGAACGACACCTACAAGTAGGGCCTGGCTGCCAGCAGGGGGTACCCCGCACTCCTCCTCAGACGGGCTGGGGGGGATGTGACCCAGGCACCTGCACCGCTCCGCAGCCCCCATGCTCGGGGGAGGGGTGCTGCAGCCTGACCCCGTCTCCCCTCCCCTGCAGGTATGAGACGACAGGGACCAGCGACTTGCAGGAGAAGGAGGCGCTGCTGGATGAAGACGACGAACTCTGGGTGCAGCTACGCCACATGCACATCGCTGACGTCTCCATGTGAGCGCGCTCAGCCTCGCCCCTGACACGCCCCTCTGTGCCTCCCTCCATCCCCCGGACATGCCCCTTTGTGCCCCACCCAGGGCCGGGACCCCCCCGGACACACCACTCCGTGCCCCACCCAATGCCTAGTGCTGGGACCTGCTACTCACCTCCCTGCTTCAGCACACCCCTCACCTCCCCACCCACTGCCAGGACCTCTCCCCTCGGACACACCTCTCCCACCCAGTGCCAGGACAGCCCACCCCCTTGACACACCCCTCCCCCGATTTTCCAGTGCCGGGACTTCCCCCATCTGCCCCTTCAGACACACCCCTCCCCACCCTGGGGCCCCCTTGGACACACCCCTCCCCTCCCCTTCCCACCCAGTGTTGGAACCCCACCCCCCATTGGATACACTCCTCTCCCACCAAGTGCAGGGACACTCCCCCCCGCAATACACCCTTCTCCTGCTCATTGCCAGGACTCCCCCTCCCCCTCCCACCCAGCGCTGGGGCCTGCTCCTTTTTGAGTGCTGAGACCTCCTGGACCCAGCCCCTCTCCCAAAAGACCCCGAGTGCTCCCTTCCAGAGCCACTGTCTGCATCTCCTCTCGGGGATCCCGCTGGACACTGTCTTTCCCCGATCCCAGGATCTCCCCATGCACCTCACAGCCCCCTTGAGCGATTCCTTCACTGACCTCCTGCTGGGTCTGCTTCTGCTCCCAGACCCACCCAGCAAGGCGCCAGGAGCCCCCAGAGGTGCACTGAACTCTCTGCCTTGGGGTAACTTGGGAAGAGCTTCCCACACTCCCCCGGCTCCATCTGAGGCTCTCGAGGCAAAAAACCCTGGTGCCCATGGGGTGAGGGCATAGGACAGGGTGCCCCTATCTTGAAAGCAGTGCCTGGCTCCAGTGTGACCCCTCTCTCTGCTGCAGGAAGGTGACGGAGCTGCTGCACGCCTTCTCTGAGAGCAAGAATCTGACCACGGACAAGGTGCGGCAGGGGCTGCGGGGGGAGCCATTGGGGAGTCTGGGATGGGGGGATCCATCCCACTGCCACTGATGGGGAGGGGAGACTGCTCTGCTGCCCCAGGAGGCTTTGGTGGAGCGGTGGGGGGGGTATCCCATTGCTCCCAGAGTTTTCCTGTAAAGGGCTAAGAAGTGTATGTGGAGCCCCCTGCCCCCCAGCCAGAGCTGTGAAACTCCCGACTATGTGGGAGGGCAGAGGCCCATGGGGCGGGGTCAGACAGCAGGATCGGGGTCACGCAGGGAGAGCTGCAGGGAGCCAACGCTGGCATCTCCCCGGCCTGCTGCCGCTTTACACCTCAGGAGGCGCTCGGGTTGTGGGGCTCCCATCTCATTCCAGCTGGCCTGGGAAGAGCAGGTCTAACCCAAGCCACAGCCATGTGTGGCCTGAGTGACCCACCCTGGCGCAGGGAAGGCCTCTGCCCTGCCGGGGGTTCCATGCGTTGGGAGGGGCCGGGATCTCACCACCTCCTCCCTCCAGGCCACCATCGAGGACCTGTCCCAGGTGGTGAAGAACTTGCCCCAGTACCTGAAAGAGCTGAACAATGTAACGGGCTGGCGCTGTTAGTGGGCGGGAGGCAGGGCATACAGTGGGGTGATAGGGGGGCAGGGTGTCTGTGGGGCTGGTGAGGGACAGTAGGGACTCTCTGGGGGGCAGGGCACTCTGGGGCACTCCGCTTTACTGCCTGCTGAGAGCTGCTGACCTGTTCCGTCGGGCAGAGCCACTTCCCCCCTAGGTGCTGTGTGGCACCATGGGCAGCAGCCTGCCCGTCAGTGCCCAGAGCTGCCATGTTAGCCCCAGCAATGGCAGCCCTTGGGTAACGCCCGCGCCTTGCTGCTGCAGCTCTCGGGAGGATGCAGCTCCCTCCTCCTGATCCTCCCCTCCAGCTGCCCCGCTCCACCCCAGAGGTGGCTGCACATTAGTGCTGGGCAAAACAGTCCTTATGTACTAGTCTTATACAGTCAGTTGGGGCTGCCCCTCTGGCCGAGGGGCCTTCCTTGGGGGTTGGGGGGTGCAGGTGCTCTGGACCAGCCAGTGATGTGGTAAACTCCCCCATGCCCTGGTCTCTCTCTGCAGTACTCCACACACCTGAACCTGGCTGAGCACTGCATGCGGCACTTCAAAGGATCGGTGGAGAAGCTGTGCGGCGTGGAGCAGGTGGGTCTGTGGGCAGAGCCTGGCTGGGGGGCAGAGTCTGGCTCATGACTCAGCCTGGAGAGAGGGGTCTCAGACCTACAGGCTCACTGGAGCCAGGGCCAGCCCCCATATGCAGCACCAGAGGTGTAGAAGGGGGACATGGGACTCGGGTTACTCCCTGGAGGCCCATTGCTCACCCCAGGTGGAGCTGATCCCAGGGAGGGGGCACAGGGGGTAGGCGAGCTGTGGGTCATGGGGCTGTCACATCTCCCATCCTGCTGCGGGGGGCAGGAGGAAGCGGAGTGGCCTGACCTGGGCCTTGTGTGTTTGTCCCCTTCGTCCCCCAGGACCTGGCCATGGGGACGGACGTGAACGGGGAGAAGATCAAGGACCCCATGAAGATCATCATACCCATCCTGCTGGACCCCAGCGTGCAGGCCTATGACAAGATCCGCATCATCCTGGTCTACATCTTGAAGAACGGTAACGCCACAGGCTGGCGGGGGCAGCACTGGGGGGCCTGCTGCTGCAGGGGGCGCCCCTAGAGGCGGTGCTCAGGCCTGTGGGGCTGAGGGGGAATAGCACTGCTTAGACTGGCAGGCCCCCCAGCCATGCAGGGCGCCTCCTGGCCAGCTGCTTCCCAGGGCTTGTGTCCAGCTTGGCTCTTCGGCCCTGTCTCCCCTCTGCCCACCTCTCCGTGCCTGCGAACCAGACAGTGCGGCGTTTGCTGCCTGCTGCTGCATTCCCAGCAGTGTCTGCCCTACACACTCCCCCCAGCCCGTTCACTGCAGGGAGGGGAAATGGAGACACACACCCGGAGCAGCCCCCCGGCCTGTTCTCTACAGGGAGGGGAAATGGAGAGACATACCTGGAGCGGCTCCCCGGCCCGTTCTCTACAGGGAGGGGAAATGGAGACACACACCTGGAGCGGCCCCCTGGCCCGTTCTCTACAGGGAGGGGAAATGGAGACACACACCCGGAGTGGCCTCATGTGGCCCAGGTCAGGTGCCCTCATGTGGCTCCTCTGGCTGCCCAGTTTCCTGGCCAGGGGGCGTGTGGAGTTGTCAGGCCTCCCCCTCTGCACTAAGCAGCAGTAAATGGTTTGGGGGGAGTTGCCTTCTTTCCAGCTCAAGTCCTCACAGCCTTAAAGAGCCAGGGCTCAGCTTTGACACTGCACCTGACTAGCCGCAGGAGGGGGAGCCCAGATCAGGGGGAGGGGGGCTCCCACTGCACTGCCGGGGGGAGCTAGAGAGACCCCTGCCCCCAGCACCTGAGAGAACCTGTGGAGGCAGGAGCAGCAAGAACCTGAATTCAATCATTAACCGTGTGGGGTCCAGTGGGTTAGAGTGGATGGTGCTGGGATCCAGGACCCCTGGGTTCTACCCCCAGTTCTGAGAGGGGAGTGGTGTCCAGTGGGCTAGAGGGGGGCTGGGAGCCAGGACTCCTGGGTTCTACCCCCAGCTCTGAGAGGGGAGTGGGGTCCAGTGGGCTAGAGGTGGGCTGGGAGCCAGGACTCCTGGGTTCTACTCCCAGCTCTGAGAGGGGAGTGGGGTCCAGTGGGCTAGAGGGGGGCTGGGAGCCAGGACTCCTGGGTTCTACCCCCAGCTCTGAGAGGGGAGTGGGGTCCAGTGGGCTAGAGGGGGGCTGGGAGCCAGGACTCCTGGGTTCTACCCCCAGCTGTGAGAGGGGAGTGGGGTCCAGTGGGCTAGAGGGGGGCTGGGAGCCAGGACTCCTGGGTTCTACCCCCAGCTCTGAGAGGGGCGGGAAGAGCAGGATCTCGATTTGATCGTGGAATTAGGACTCCTGCGGCCATGGACTGAATGTGCCTGGCTGTGGGTGCGTCCCAGGGGTGCTAGCGCTGACCTGTCTCTCCCCATGCAGGTGTGAGCAAGGAGACCTTCCGCAAGCTGATCCAGGATGCCAACATCCAGCAGCAGAGCAACATCATCCACAACATGCAGCTCCTGGGCACCTCCCTGTTTGGGGTAAGGGACTGGGGCCAGGGGCCGGTAGCTGTACCCATGCCAGGGGGCAGATCTGTGCTGCACAAGGGAGCCCAGGCCAACCTGGGGGTGCCCCTCTATAGCAGTGACCTACTCCCAGCACAGAGGTGGCCTCTGTCCCTGTACAGTGGGCTGATGCCCTCCTCATATGAGGGTGACCCCTGAGTTACTCCCCATCTGGGGTGACCTCTTCTGCCCCTGCAGAGGACCCTGGGGGTCAGCACCTCAGATCGCCAGGGAGCTGGAGCTGGTGACCAATGCATGGGGTGGCCATACGGTGAATTGGGGGAAGCGGCTCTGTCCTCCCGTCAGTCTCTCTCCCCTCCTCTCTCTCTCGCTCAGTCATCCATTCTGTTCTTTTCTCTGCCTCTCCCCTGCCAGCCTGGCTGGAGCGACTCAAGTAGGCCGTGCTCTGCCTGTCTGCCCCCGCTCCCATCCCACAACCCTTCCCTGCTGCCTCTCACCCCCTCTCCCTTCCTCCCCCAGAGCAAGCAGCTGCAACCCGAGAGGAAGGTGCGGCTGGAGTCCACCTACCAGCTCTCCCGCTGGACCCCCAGGCTCAAGGACGTCATGGAGGTACCAGGCCATCTACTTCCTGGCCTTGGGGTGGGAGTCACACCTGGCAGGCTGGGCCCAAGGGGGAGGGGTTGGTTTGGGGTCAGCCATGTGTAGAGCCCTGCATATCCGCGCATCATTTCTGCAGATAGTGGATCGGCTGTAGATACAGCCAGGTCAGTCTCTACTCCCCAGCAGCGCCTGGCCCGCGGTGTCCAGTTCATGCAGCCCGGGGGGCGCAGCGCGCTCGGGGCCGCCAGCCAGCAGCCAGTGGCTGTCCAGCACCCATTTGCCCCACTGCACTGCTTCCTGTCCTGCAGGTCGAGCTGCACCAGCGTCCCCACCAGCTCCTGGGCAGGAGGATTTGGGATTGGAGCGGGCGGGGCCCCGGCGCCAAGGGTGACCAGATGTCCCGATTTTATAGGGACAGTCACAATATTCAGGACTTTTTCTTATATAGGAACCTATTACTCCCCACACTCTGTCCTGATTTTTCATACTTGCTGTCTGGTCACCATACGAGCACCTCACCCCTCCACCCCACTGTGATGCAATATGCTCTGCTGCTGTCGTGTACCATCGCTCATGACCTCCCAGGAGCGTCAATTGATGAGACACCCCTTCCCCCCAGCCCCCACCCCCTCCACACTGCCCCCACCCCCTCCACGCTGCCCGTTCTGGAGACCCCGCCTCCGCGCTGCCCGTTCTCAAGAGCCCGCTCCCACCTTGCCCTTTCTTGAGCCCCGCCCCCATGCTACCCCTTCTCCTCAAGACCCTGCCCCCTCCACGCTGCCCCTTAACCCCAGTCCCCACCCTCGCGCTGCCTCTTCCCTGAAAGACCCCCCCCACCCCTGCTAGCCCTTGTGAGCGCTTCCTGCTGCTGGTGAGGATGTGGATACAGGTAAAAGACGGCTAGTGCAGTGGTCTCCAAAGTGGGGAGCGCAAGAGGATCCTTGGGGGTGCGCGGCAGGAGGAGCACTTCGGGTGGGAGTCCACACGGCTTTTTTTTTTCTTTTTTTGCTTTGGCAAAAATGGTGGAGCCAGCGCGGCAGGGGGTGCGTGCTCAAAATTTTTTTACTGATGCAGGGGTGTGCAATCAAAAGAGTTTGGAGACCACTGGGCTAGTGTCTCACAGGTTGATGCACATCCATGTTTTTGTATGTGCACAAGGCTCTAGCCATGTGAGGGGTCATCAGAGAGCCCTCTCCTGCTGCCATCCTTAGGGGTCTTAAATCATAGACTGCAGCACAGTACTGGTCACTGACTGACTGGGGAGAGCGCCCCCTGCAGAGCCCCCCCTCCCTGCAGTACAGCACCCCCTAGCGCCGCACTGGGGCCAACACTGACTGCCAGGGGAGAGCGCCCCCTGCTGAGCCCTCTGCCCGTTCCCTGCAGAACAGAGCCCCCTAGTGCCGCACTGGGGTCACAGAGCACCCTCTGCTGGCTCACTAGCACCCCCCAGCACCCAGTGGCTTTTCCTTAGAGGTCTCCTATGCAAGCACTGCCTGGGCCCAAACCTGCTTAGCTTGTGAGAGCTGACATGGTCGCTCCTTCCCCCAATGCTTGCTGGGACCTGAGCTCCTCATCGCCCTGCCTGTGGGGCATTCCTCGAGGGGGTGAGGGGAGCACATTTAGTTGCCTTCAGCCTACTGGCTTGGGGATCCTCCAGGCCAAGGATTAACCCCCTGGCCCGAGCTCCTGTCCCTGGTAGATCACAGGCAGGAGGCTCCGAGGCCCCTGCTCCAGCGCTGTGATGGTTCGTCCTGTGGGATTTTGGGGCAGGCAGTTGTGGTAGCCTCAATCCCCTGCCTAATCCAATCAGGGGCACTGCCCCCCGCCTGCACCTGCCGCAGCTCGCCAGGCCTTAAGCTTCCCTGTACAAGTCTCATAGACTCATAGACTCTAGGACTGGAAGGGACCTTGAGAGGTCATCGAGTCCAGTCCCCTGCCCTCATGGCAGGACCAAATACTGTCTAGACCATCCCTAATAGACCATTTATCTAACCTACTCTTAAATATCTCCAGAGATGGAGATTCCACAACTTCCCTAGGCAATCTATTCCAGTGTTTATCTACCCTGACAGTTAGGAACTTTTTCCTAATGTCCAACCTAAATCTCCCTTGCTGCAGTTTAAGTCAACACAGCGGATTAATGTAAAAGCCCCTATTATGTGGCATTCGGCTGGATCATAGCCTGGGTCCCCTGCCTGGCTGGGACACACCTCATGGGGCAAGAAGCAGGGCCTGGATCTGCCCACAGCATGGAAAGGGCACTGAGGGAAGCCTCCCCTCCCAAGTTAGGGGCCCTGCATCCAGCTGTAGGAGGTCTCTGCCCTCCCCATAACGGTGGAAAGTTCACAGCAGGGCACTGAGCAGCTGAGGAGGATGGGAGGAGATGGGGAAGCATCATTGGAGGAGTCAGTGTGCTCTTTGCTGGCTCCCCATGCGCTACCCCAGAAAGGGGGCCCCAGGCTGCTTCCCCCAGGGACTGTCAATCATTCAGCCCCTGCCCCCCAATGGGGCCTGGCTTGGCCACCAGGTCCATGGCTCCTGCTGCTTGGACCCTGCTGACCTGTCCTCCCCCCTGCCCTCCCCCCCAGGACATCATTGAGGACAGACTGGACAGGGAGCTGTGGCCCTTCGTCTCAGACCCGGTCCCTTCCACCAGCTCCCAGGCTGCTGTCAGGTAAGGCTGAGCCTGGCTGGGCTGAGGGGGGCAGAGCCCTGACATCCCCCCCTTCCCCCTCCCACCCAGGGTGTAGGAGCCTGTGTGTCTGGGAGTGCGTGGCCAGGACCCTACCCTCTACAAGGGAGGGGGTGCCCAAAAGCCTGGAGCCCTGAACCCCTCTTAGCATGTCTCCTGTCCCCCCCAGCAGTCCCTCAGCACACCAGGGCCCAGGGTGGAGGGAAAGGACTGGCTGGGCTGTAGACAGCACCCCTAGCCCAGGGCAGATGCCACCCTCCCCTACTCCCTCTTGCCTGCTTTGGGACTCCTGTCCCATTGCCTCGGGCAGGGCCTGTCCCCCCTCTCTCCCCCCAGTGCCTACCCTTCCATCTGGCATTCCCTCAGCGAGCCCCTGGTATCCACACTGCCCCTCTCTCCCCCCAGCGCCCGCTTTGAGCATCGGCACAAGAACAAGCCAGTGGCTGAGTACCCGATGGTCCCGCGCCTCCTCATCTATGTGCTGGGTGGGGTGTCCATGTCTGAGATGCGCTGCGCCTATGAAGTGACCCAGGCCAGCGAGGGCAAGTGGGAGGTGCTGATCGGTGAGTGGGGAGAGTCCTGAGGGGAGGGTGGCTGGAATGCCCAGGTCATGGACAGTTGGGACCCTCTGGGAGGGGAAGACCCTAGAACTGCCTGCCCAGCACTCACAGGGCACCCATGCCATCCTCTGTCCTCTCACAACTGGGGGGCCTGGGAACAGATATGCTTACCCCATCTGCCCGCAGCCCCACATGGCCTGTATCTAGCCACCTGATCACCTGGCCTCTGGCTCCCCAGGGCTCTCCTTGCCCAGGGACCATGTGTGGGGACCCTGTCAGGCACCCCCAGTAACACCCATAAGGATATGGCTCACCCCCTGCACACATCCCTCTGAGACCCAAGGGTGAGGGATGCTGTCAGGATTCTTGCCTGGCCATGCAGGGTACAGAGGCACAAGGGGTGCGGTGCCAGGCCACGGGGGGTAGGAGGGGCTGTCTCCTCCCCCCCTGCACTAGAGCAGGGTCCAACTGCAAGGATGGGGGAGATGGTGATGCCAGCCTCATGCCTACCCCACTGTGCCCACCGCTGCCAACCAACTCTCTCTCCCCCAGGTTCCAGTCACATCCTGACCCCCAAGAGTTTCCTGGATGACGTCCAAACCCTCAACCGGCTGGCCCCTGAGGAGACCTAGAAGCAGCCCCCTCCCTCCAGAGACTCTGCCCCCCACAGCTCGCTGACCCCAGCTCCACCTGCTTTTCTCAACAAGGCACCTTCCTCCCCTACTTCTGGCTACAGTGTTGGTTCTTGGAGGAAGGATGGGAGAGGGGCTGGGACCCCCAGGCTGCTTGGCTATTGGGGCAGGGGGCAGGCCAGGCCATTTGGATAATTGCTGTGCAGCTGCCAGGTGGGTGGGCGACAGATTGGGGACACAGAATTAAAACGCTCCAGCAGAGACATCTGCCCAACTGGCTAGTTTATGGGGGTGGGGAATGGGACACGGCCCCAATCTGACCCAGGGCAGGGCAGGGCCACCAGTCTAAATGGAAGTGCGGTGGGAGGTGGACAGGGCCTGCCCACAGGATGAGGAAGGGAAGGGGGACACCAACATATAGAAGTCCAACTTGGAGATCTTGAGGAAGGTGCAGTCACTGCTGGCCTTGATGGTGAAGATGAGGGGCTCCCCGGTCAGCACAGCCAGCTGGCCCACCATCTCGCCGGGCTGCGTCAGGAAGAGGCACACATCCTCCGCCTTGTCAGTCATGCGCTGGTAGACATGTAGGCAGCCCCACAGCATGAAGTAAAGGCAGACGTCTTGTTGGGGGGTGGGGCAGAGGATAGAGAGGAACGTCAGCCCCAGCACCAGGGTGAGGGGAAGGCCTGCCCTCAAGGTGCGCACCCCCAGACAGGATGCCTAAGGGTCCACCCACTTCCCAGACACCCAATAGATACCTTGACGCCTTCGAGGAGCAGTGGGTGCTGGCCGGGGTTCTCTGCTCGGTGTCCCCATCAGGTTCTCTTCTTATGACCCTTTGACCGCACTCCTGTCCCTGTTCTTTTATTAGTTGTTCCCCGTAATCAGTGGGTTTTGTGGTCCTGTGGGTCCTCCTCTTAGGCTGGGGGAGGATCCTTTAGCAGTGGGCGGGCTTCCACCCTCCCACTTCCCAGACACCCAATAGATACCTTGATGCCTTCGAGGAGCAGTGGGCGCTGGCCAGGGCTCTCTGCTCGGTGTCCCTGTCAGGTTCCCTTCTTACGACCCTTTGACCGCACTCCTGTCTCTATTCTTTTATTAGTTGTCCCCCGGAATCAGTGGGGTTCTGTGGTCCTGTGGCTCCTCCCCGTAGGCTGGGGTGGGGACTCTTTTAGCATTGAGCAGGCTTCTGCCTGCCCAGTTCCCAGAAAACCCAATAGGTACACTGCTGAAATGCACACGCTCTGCAGCTTCACCTGGGAGGTTTCTCAGCTGCGCACAGGAGGCAGTGTTTGCTAGCGGGTAGGTCAGGGGTTCAGCAGACCTGGGCTCTAGTCTTGACTGTACACTGGTTTAATGGTTGACCTTGGACAGTATCAGAGGGGTAGCCATTACTCTGAATCTGTAAAATGCAACAACTTTGGACAGATCACTTTCCTGCCCTGTGCCTCAGTTTCCCCATCTGTAAAAAGGGGATAACGCTACTGACCTGTTTCATAAAGCAGCCCTAGAGCTGCTGATGAAGAGTGCTCTATAAGGGCTGTAATATATGTAAAAACAGCCACACTAGGTCAGGCAAACAGTCAATCTAGCCCAGTATCTCTCTTCCGACTGTGGCCAGTGCCAGGTGCCCCAGAGGGAATGAACAGAACAGACAATCACCAAGTGATCCATCCCCTGTCACCCATTCCCAGCTTCCAGCATATCAATCCCTGATAACGGAAAGCCCCTTCCCCAAATAACCCAAACAGAACACAGTCGCCTGGGAAAAGCAAACAGCTAGGGTTCTTAGCCGAGCTCAGGGCAGGCTGCTGGCTTCAATTCCCCACTGCCCTGCACCGCATGTGGCTATTCACACCACAGTGAAGTGATAGTAAGGATTTACACCACCTCTCACTGTGCCCCGGGACTGCTGCTGTGAGCGTCCCCATCAGATCAGAGACCCCAGCACTGCACCTCCCACAAACAGCAGCTCTTGGCACAGCTGTGAGCTCAAAAGGCGCCGTGCACACCTACAACGTTACATAAGTGCTTATTCATAATACTCGGAGGCTGCAGAGTCTCCTGCACGTGGCTCCGCAGAGGGGAGCTGTTGCCTCTTGCCCTCCAACACGATGCCCCTGCAGCTTCACTAGCCTTAAGGAGGCCGGAGGTAACAAACGTGTAGCAGCGCTGGGGGGATCAGTGCCTGCCCGTTGCTTTGAAGACACAGGCACTGAGTATAGGGATTAATGACAACATCTTATTCCCCAAGTTCTGCCTCTTGCGACAAATCCACATGCAAGTCGGTGTGACTGTGCTGCAGCCGCTCACAGCTCCATGGCGGCAGGGGGCTTAGAAATCAGATCCTCCTGAGCCCAGGCCCCTGCCTCCTCAGCTAAAGAACATCCATCAGCTGTTAGCAGTGCAGGGGCTATGACACACAGCTCAACTGTGCTAATACTGCCCAGTAGCTGGGGCTGGGAATCCAAGGGATACCAGATGGGTCATGACATCAAATAATTCAGTGAAACTTTCTGCTCTGATCCCTGCTGGCTCCCTGCATGCACTGACTGCAGGGGTCATCCAGTACAGGTCCAGGGGCTGGATCAGCACCTGGAGTGATTAGAATCAAGATTAGTGATTTTGGGGGCCCAACAGGAGACAGCTGAAAGGGGCCTTATCCTCAGTGGTGGTGGGGTTCTCAGCACTCACTGTAATCAGACCGCTTTGAGGAGTCTCAGGTCAGGCTCCCAAACTCCCTTCTCCTTTGGAAGACCTTGGCTTTTGTGTTGAGCAAACTCCAGCTGTCTCCCCATGCGAGCTCAGCTCCAGCCTGGGGGATCTTCTCCTTTTTAAGTGCAAAGCCAGAGGCACCAGCCCACCACTTCAAATTCCAGAGTGCAGGCTACAAAGGAGCAGTGGAAGGAGGAAGAAACTGGCTGTCCAGCTCCCTCTGAGTCTAACATCCCTGCCCCTTCCGGGGGGTCCCCCCCAGCCTCTCCACCTCCACAGGAGCACCCCAGCTCCATAAACAAAGGGTGCAAGGGGAACTCATCAGGCTTGGACATTGGGGTTTTCAGCCAGCCCTGGGAAGCGACTCCCGGTGGCTGCGTGCATGGGCCCCACATTCTGTGCCACTTGGGTTAGATAAACGTTTGGAGCTGGGTGCGTGAGGACCGGCTTGGGGAGACACTACACATGCCAGCTCTCATTTGGCCAGCGCATTGACATAGCCACAGTAGCACAGGCACCAGCTTGGACTAGTCACCCAGATACGTCCCCTCAGGGTCCGGATGCGTTTGTGTCCCTCCCGCCATGTGCTGCTGTCATGCTACCACGTCTGCCCTCTGTTTGCAGCGCTCGAGCTGAACTAGCAGGAGCACGTCTCCTCCAGCTGGGAGCCCAGCCCCAGCACCGCCTGCAGACGTACCTCAGCGATGCCAGAGCTAACAAGGTGCTTTTTTTCCTGCTTCCCAACCCCCAGGGCCCTGCTCCTGCTGCCTTGGCCCTTTTGCCTGGAGACAAAGCAGCTGCAGGCCAAGCCCTGCACATAGGGACCTTCTGCTGCTTTGCACAGAGGCAATCAGGTGGGATTTCATACACACTCCTGTCGGGATGCACAAGAGCCATCTCCCTCTCCCAATGCTGGGCTGACTCCTGCAGGCTGGAGGGGAAGGGAAAGCAGCGAGGGCTGGTTTGCTGCTGGCACCAGCAGCTCCGACTCCGAGCATCTCAGGAGCAGACCTGCATAGGTGCTGGGACTAGAGGTGCTGCTGCACCCTCCCCTCTCCCCCCCGCCCCGCCCCGGCTTGAAGTGGTTTCTATTATAACCAGGGTTTACAGTTTGGTTCAGTGGCTTTCAGCTCCTCTGCCCGCCCCATACACATTGTTGCAGCCCCCCTGCAGACCTGTGGGTGAGAAGGTGTTGAGTTCGCACAGTCAGACCAGAGTCAGACACTCAGGAGCACGGCCTCCCTCCCCTCCCCCCAGCTCCAGGAGCTCTCCCTTCATAAGCCAAAAGAAAGGGGGCCAGGTCATGTGTCCTGCAGTGGGGCACAGAACCACCCCTCTGCCCTGGATCCCCCCTCAAGGGCACCTCTCCTTGCCCTGACCCCCTGGTGCTCTGCTCAAAGGTTGGTGACTAGCTTGGAAGGGGCCCCAGGGCCGCTGGAAAGACCCGGCCAGCGCTACTGCTGTGGAGCCCTAGGATCCTGCCACCAATGAGGAGTTCCTGCAGATGGGGCCTGTGTCATAGCAACTGGTCATACTGCAGGAGGGTCCCCCCACTTCCCCGATGGAACGATCTTAGGAAAGCTCCTCCATGCAGGGGAGATTCTCACTGAGCTCTCTGCTACCCCAGATGCTTTGAGATGCTCAGGAGTGGATAATCACAAAGTTACTCACAGGGGAGAAGTCCCTTCCTAGTCCCTGTCAGATCGAGGGTGACTCATGCTCATAAACTGCAGGGCTTGTGTCCCTCCTAGGCTCTTGACTTCCTATGATGTCATGTGGCAGCGAGTTCCGCTGGTTTATTACATGTGTAAAATATTAACTTCTAGCCACTTGCCATTTCATTCCCCATGATGGTGAGTTATGAAAAGGTAAGAAAAACTACCAAGCTACCTTTGCTATTTGATAGTTGTTTGCAGTGTTGTAGCTGTGTAGGTCCCAGGGTACAAGAGAGACATGGTATCTTTTATTGGACCAACTCCTGTTGGTGGCAGGTACAAGGTTGCAAGCCACTCAGAGCTCTTTGTCACGCTGCTTCCTTCCCCAGCCCTGAAGAGGAGCTCTGTGTAGCTTCAAATCTTGGACCTTCCACCAGCAGACGTTGGTCCAGTAACAGATATTAGCTACTTTCTCTCTCCCTTTGCTACTCTGTTCAGTCCCCAGGGTCCATGCCCTTCGGATGCATTTTCTTGCTAAACCAGCCAGTCCCACTCTTCCCCATTGCTCTTCATATGGAAGTCTCTTGCGGCTCCATATTATTTTGGTCACTCATATCTTAGCCTCTTCTATTCTGCTCTCTCTCTCAGTGACCTGTTTGCATGCTGCGTTCCAAGGAAGGGCATGCCATTGATCTGTACCATGGCTTTCCAATATTGGCAGGATTCTTCTCCGTCCTATCCCTTAGGCAGCCTAACATCTTGTTTGCTTTTCTGGCTGTGGCTGCACCTTGAGGAGAAGTCTTCACGGAGCTGCACAGAGCTGCTATCGGAGAGATTAGTTAATTTATGACCCAGCAACGTCTCTGAGTAAATCAGGCTACTCTTTCCAATGTGCTTTCCTTTGCATTGGTCTGTTGCCTGCTGACAGAATGCTCGGTGGCAGAGATGACAATTCCCTGCAGTGTGCTTGGGAGGCCTTACTGAGGTACACTGACATATCTGTGGGTCCACTGGATTAAACAAATAGATTATGTATTATTGTGGGCCTGGAGGCTCAAAGGACTACACTGACCAGTGTGGCAGACAAAAATGGACATTTGGGGCAATAGAAGTGAAGTGGATTTCCTGCGAAATATCTAGGAGGAGGTGAATGAAAATTCCCTCCTGCCCTGCCCCAGCTCTGGTGCCAATTATGCAAAACCCAGTGGCTATGACCCTTTTTCAGGGTTACCTGTGGTGTCCAGGGTGAATTACTGCCCCCTGCTGACAGCAGGAGGGAGCCATGTCTTCAGTGCCCACCAGGGGAAACTCTCCCTACCTTCTGGCTACAGGCAACACAAGTGCTCTGCTCCAGGCTGTTTCCTGCTTTAGGTTAGCAACTGACCCACCCTACACTGTTACCCCGAGCGCCTTGCCCCCTATGTTCCAGACAGCTGCAAGGTACCCTGACCGCTGCCTCTGTAGAAACAGGGCCCCCCAGTTCACTGGTTTCATCCCAGTCACACTCGCCTTTGCACAAGGCATGCGGGTTAGAGGAAAGCCAAACAGAAGTTTATTTAGCAGAGCTTGAGATAAGGGCTTGGAAACATAAGGTAAACTCCCCCTTCCCCCCTCATGCAATCTACAGTCTGTTCAGCTTAAAAAGTGATTTTCCTGTCTAAGAAGATATTTCTCATTCTCACCTTCTCACCGAGTGGTTAGTTTTTGCAGCGTGTATCCAGCTCAGAGACCTGGGACCCCCTTTTCATGAGACATCCCCACTGGCCCAGGCACTCCACTGTACTGGATCATCTGTTTGGGCCATTTCTTCTCCTCTTACAGTCACAAGCTCTTGCCTCTTAGCCCAAGGGGCCCCCTCTCCCCAACCTCTCCTGGGTTTGTTTTTGTAAATCTCCAGCCTACATCGAGTGCAGACAGCAAACATAGGCTGTCTCCAGGGCTGTTCATTGTTCTTACCTTGATTGGGTCAGCTCTCAAACTCTCCCTCCTCAGGTGACAAGTTTCACTCTCAGCAGATTTAAATTTTAATACCCTACATGTCACATTGCTGTAAAATAGCTTCCTGTGCAAACAGCTGGCAATAACCATGACAATCAGCCAGCTCTTAGCTTTTAGCAGAACCTCACCCCCAGGACCCGTGGTGAAGTATGGAGAAGCTGGTTGGTCAAAGGGCGATATACCTGCCTGGGTATGTCTGTGTTACCCAGCTGTACCCAGCAGAGCTTTTGAAGTCTTACCTGTGGTGGGCCTTGGTCTGCCAAGCACCTGTTCCTGGAATCTGAAGATCAAAGGCCCAAGCTGTGTAAAGGAGAGACTGACTCATCACTGGGCAGGGTTGTTCTGAACTTGTAAGCACAGGAAAACCCTGCATGGGGCTTAAAGGTCTGGCTCTTAGCAGAGCCCTGGCTGGAGTTGGTGCTTGGCAGCTGTGCATAAGTTTCTTGATTGTGTTTAATACGTGTTCTCTGATATGCTTTCACTTTGAGAATCAATGTGCTTGCTTAGAAAGAGTGGGTGGAACCATCACTCTAGCAGTTATAACAGGTCACAGCCTCTGAGGCGACAACAAACTGCAGACACAGGCCTGCTTAGATCTGCCTTGATGGGGACATCACAATGTAGGCAGGCAGCTGTGCAGCCCATAAAACCCTGGCCAGGATGGAGATTAATCTGGGTTTCTGCCTAAGCGAGGTGATGGCTGAGAAGCTAGGGGCGGGTGCCATTGCTGGACCATGCAGAGGGAATACAGGTGCTCTGGACTATGAAACCCCCACAACTCCTTTTGGAAGGTGGCTCCAGAACCCCACCGCTCTGACAGTTAGAAATCTTCTAATTTCCAGCCTGAATTTGCTGGTGGCCAGTTTGTACCCATTTGTCCTTTCGCTTTGATAGCTTTTCACCCTCCCTGTTGCTTACCCCCCAATGTATTTCTAGAGATCAATCGTATCCAGGGGGGTGGGAATGATTTGTATAGTGGGGGTGCTGAGAGCCATTGAATCAAAGTGTAAACCCTGTATCAGACGGAAGCCACTTCAAGCCGTGTGTGTGTGTGTGTGTGTGTGTGTGTGTGTAAGCACCCCTAGTTCTAGCACCTATGATCAGATCCCCACTCAGCCTTCTTTCTGCCACGCTACATAACCTAAGCTCTGCCAGTCTCCTCTCCATCTTTCCTGTTGAAGAGAAATGATCTTGTAAAAGAAGGGAAAAAATGAACACTGATTTGTAGAAAATTTTAATGCATGTTAGTTTGTTAACAAGAGTTAGGCCAGCCATAGCACTTCTGAAATGTTGCCGACCTCTGTTGTTAACTCGTTTGTGTATGTATGTTTACCTGTTTCACCTTTGCAAATAACTCTCTGGTCTCATTTTCCTATTCAGTATCAGAGGGGTAGCCATGTTAGTCTGGATCTGTAAAAGCAGCAAAGAGTCCTGTGGCACCTTATAGACTAACAGACGTATTGGAGCATGAACTTTTGTGGGTGAATGCATTTGACGAAGTGGGTATTCACCCACGAAAGCTTATGCTCCAATATGTCTGTTAGTCTGTAAGGTGCCACTGGTCTCTTTGCTGCTTTTACATTTTTGCTGTTTAGTAAATCTGTATGTAGTTTGTTATAGGATTGGCTACAAGCATTGTCTTTGGTGTGAGGTGTCATTTGTCACTGTGTCTCCGTAGGTCACAACTGAGAATACCAAATTCAGGACAAACTGCTGAGAAAGAGGGCAGACACCCCCCAAATCTGGTGGTTATTTTCCGAGATGATATACCAAACCAGCAACACAAGTAAACTTCTGTCCCACCACACTGGCTAACAAGAAATCAGAACTGCAGCCTCCTTGGGTAGTCCAGTCCTGGATTCAACACCCAGACACTCATAATGATGAGTGGTTATTTAAAACCAATTTCATCAGCCAAAGGATTCTTCTGATCCCAAAGGACCGGCCACATACCCAGGCCAATGTATAATTCAGATCTTGCCCAATAATCATGCTGTTGCCAATCCTTTAGTATCTGTTATCAAAAGATTTAATTATAAAAAGAAAGATGAGAATTAAAATTGGTTAAAGGCTCAAATACAGACAATAAATGCAACGTTCTTGGACAGGCTTGTAGCCGGGATGGAATAAACTGCTGGCTTGTTAAGTCTCTGGTTGCTTCCAAAGCATTGGAAGGTCCTCAGTCCCTTGGTCAGAATGCTCCCAATAATATAAGTCCGTAGTCCAGAGGTCTGAGCAGGAAAAAGGCAAAACGGAGATGTTTCCAGGGCCTTTTATAGCTTCTGCCAAATGAAGGGAAACCCATTGTTCTAGTTTGTGGAAAATTACAGGTAACAAGATGGTGCTTGCACTCACATGGGCAAGTCACATGTCCATGCATGCTTTGCTTAGTCATAGTAGAGGCCATTACCCTTACGCCAGTTCAGCATTTCTCTCATGTGGCCACTAGAGACTTTTCTTGCGGCCACAGTCTCCTGGCCGGGGGGGCGGGGGAGAGCAAAATAGCAGCCACTCCCACTCCCCGTTGATCCTGGATGCCCTGCCTTGGTGTTGGTCACTGGGACCGCCAGCAGGGGTTGGGCCTTGCCGCTCTCTGGAGACACCTGGGGCCCAACGCTGGAGGAACAGTTCTCCACCTTCCCCAGGGTGGTGGGGCTCAGGCTTTGGGATTGAGCTCTGTGGTGGTTGGAGCGGTGCAGGGCTTCAGGTTCCAGTCCTGGGCTCCAGCTGTGCAGTAGCAGGCCCCAGACTCCGGCGGCTGGGTTCAGGCTCTAGCCCCCCACTGCCTTCCCTGGCCTCCCATCCAGGGCTTCATTTGTCCCCAGGCTTGCCGGGGCAGAGTAAGTCTTCTGTGAAAAGTGATACTTGTATGTTGGTTAATATCGCTTTTCACAACAAACTTATTATCTGGCAATAAATAAATGACAATGACTTGGACATGGGTATGTGCATATTTATTTGTTTTTCCTAACAAATAAAGTGCGAGACAGCAAGAGCTGGTGGACACACTCTGAGGCCACCAAAATATTTAGGCTTGTCTACACTGATAATGCTAAAGTGCTGCTATGCCAGTGCTTTCACGTGGCTTGTGTGGTCACGATGCAGCACTGGAATAGAGCTCTCCCAGGCCTGTGCCACACTATGCAGTTAAATCGATTTAAACAGCGTTAAATCGATTTAACGCTGTACCCATCCACACTACAACACACTTTAAATCAATTTTAAGGGCTCTTAAAATCGATTTCTGTACTCCTCCCCAACGAGAGGAGTAACGCTAAAATTGATATTACTATATCGATTTAGGGTTAGTGTGGACGGAAATCGAAGTTATTGGCCTCATCATTTTACAGTAGCTACCCACAGTGCACCGCTCCA
Organism: Gopherus flavomarginatus; assembly: GCF_025201925.1. Lineage (NCBI taxonomy): Eukaryota > Metazoa > Chordata > Testudines > Testudinidae > Gopherus > Gopherus flavomarginatus. Next base: position 6,228,408 of record NC_066632.1, on the reverse strand, counting down.
GAAATAGACGCTAGCCTCGGACCATGGACGCACACCACCGAATTAATGTGCCCTAGTGTGGACGCATAAAATCAATTTTATAATATCGGTTTTATAAAACCGGTTTTAGTTATTTCGATTTTATGCTGTAGTGTAGACGTAGCCCCAGAGCACTAAAAAACCCACCTCCACCAGGGGCACAGCTCCCAGTGCTGGGGCACTGTTTACACTGGCACTGTACAGCACTGACACTTGCTGTGCTCAGGGGTGTGTTTTTTCACATCCTTGAGCGAGGAGGTTGCAGCACCGTAAATCGCCATTGGAGACAAACCCTTTGTCCTGAGAACCTCCGCTCCAGTTAGAATGTTCACATGAAAGTCCATCAGGTGTGGATGGGCATCTTCCACGGTCCATTGTGATCTAAATGTTCCTTGATGAGCCATTTAGCTTGAATAGTCCCTTCAAGATGTTCAGACTAAACACTTTGTGGGTGTTACCACAGGAGCAAACATCTGAAATACAGGTACATAGTTAATATTCAGAACTTCAGATACCAAAATGATACATACATACAAATAGCATAATCATAACTTTTCCATAGACACCTTATTTCACATACTTTGTGCAAGATTTGTTGCAATTATATAACAGTGGTCGCAACAATGATCTACATGGTTATATTTGAATCAGATAACATCATACCATTGACTTGGGGTAAGTGGCTGGTCCTTTGGGATTGGAAGTAACCTGACTTTTGCTATGATCCCTGAGGTAAGGGACCATCTGTCACAAAGAGCTCCTCACCTGGGTGGTGAAATAGATGGGAGTACCCAGGGGGACTGTGTGTGACTCAATGTTAAGGCTGGTACAGTGCCTAAGGAGTTTACACTTAATGACTGGTTGGAGAAATCTCAGTATAGCCCTCACAGCCAATTTGGGGGTTGTGCCCTGCTTCCTAACAGCCTGCCCTGAGATTTGTACCATGCTCTTGAGTCACGGCAGGACAGCTTGATGGGAGGAGTTCCAGGTGGACAAGGGAACAGAACTTGGTGCTTGGGGCTTTTGACGCACCACCACCATCCCAGGGCTCTCCCAGACAGGTACCAAGGCACACATTAAACCTGTTCTAGGCAGCACTGGAGTCTGTGGACACCACGAATCAGTCTCACCCCCATGTGGAGGGGCAGTGCCAGGCCTCAGGACTCTTCTAAGTCACCCTTTAGCCTGGCGCAAATGGCCCACGCCACCAGGATGGATTGCACTCCATGCGCACACCTTGAACAGCATCATTTCCACCCCTCTTCCCAGCGCTGCACTGCTCTTGCTGCTCTCCCAGGTGCCTTTGCTCAGCCAGCAGGAAGCCATGCCACAGCCTGCATCTAGCTGGCACAATGAGATGCATCTGCCTTGAGTTGATTTCCAGTGTTGTCTTCCATAGTCACATTGAGTTCTTGAGGAAGGTCCTTAGTATCCTATTGACTTTGTATAGCGGCAGACATTCACAGATCCACGTGTGCGGCATTGAGTCGTAGGCTTTCCTGTAGTCAATCCAGGCTGTGCTCAGATTGGTCTGTCTAGACCTTGAGTCTTGGGTGACTGCTCTATCTATGAGCAACTGGTGTTTTGAGCCTCTGGTGTTGTTCCCAATGCCCTTCTGAGCTGTGCTCATGTACTGGCCCATATGGTCCTGTAGCTTGGCGGCTATGATACCTGATAGGATTTTCCATGTTGTGGGGAGACAGGTTATTGGCCGCTAGTTGGATGGTTCTATTCCCTTGCAGGGGTCTTTCATGATCAGCACTGTCCTTCCTTGTGTTAGCCAGTTTGGATGGGAGCCTGCTGCCAGCAGCTGGTTCATCTGTGCTGTTAGGCATTCAGGCACTGCTGTTAGTTTCTTTAGCCAGTAGGTGTGAATCATGTCTGGTCCAGGTGCTGTCTAGCTCTTCATGTTCTTGTCCCGCTGCTGGATGTCTTCTGCTTTGATGGTAACTGGTTTCTGTTCTGGGAGATTGCTGTGCTCTGTTCTCAGGTCCTGTAGCCACTTTGCACTGGTGTTATGAGTCTTCTCTTTCTCCCCTATGTTCTTCCAGTACTGTTCAGTTTCTGCTGCTGCACTGTAACTGGGAGTACAACACCTTAGATGGTTCTTTAGAGAACAGGGCATTTACTTTTTTGGCCTCTGCTTCCCTAGTGTATCTCCTGAGCCTGGTAGCCAGTGTTGTAAGCCTTTGTTTAGCAGTCTCTAGGGCTTCAAATGGAGTCAGGCCCCTTGTATTTTTTCAGTAGCCGCGTCTTATCCTTAATCTCTACACCCTTCTGTAGTTCCACCAGCTGACTAACTCCTCTCCGAGTCGCCTTGGTCTTATCCTCCAACCTCATTTTCCAGGGTGGGTACATACTGTTGTTCTTCTTGATCGTATAGCCAAGCATCTCCAGGATTACAGAGGCTGTAGTGTATACCAGTTCATTGGTTTGAGTTATGGTGGTAGTAGGGATTGTTATGAGGGCTCTATTGGCATCTTCTAACATACTATCTGGTGGTACTTCTCCACTGAGCCTTGGTAATTGGTCTTGAGGATTGACTGTAGCTAGTTTCTCCATGATCTTATGCCTCATATCAGCTGCTGCGCTCTGCAATGGAGGGGGTGGCAGTGAAGTTTCAGCTTCAGGAGTGGGTTGCACATCCACTTGTTCTTCCAGGCCTTCTTGAGTCTGGGATGTAATGTGGAGTTGGTCTGTCTCAAGCTGTGAGAGCAGCTTCCTCTTTACTATGTTGAAGCGTTGGGTAACTAGCTGTTTCTCAGTAAGTGTGGATGTAGGTCTTTTGTCTATCCATAGTCCCCTCATACATTTCATAGATCCCCTCTCATTAGGTCTACTGTTATAGTAGCATTCCATCCATTCCAGGTTCTCTTGTCTCGTCTATGAATGGTTTGTTCCAGTAGCCCACTTATTGTCAGATTGTCCTGGTTCCTCAACATCTGGCGCAGACCTTGTTAATCCGGGCGATGTCCAAGCCGGTATGACTCTCCTAGTTCATGTTGCTCTCATATTTGAGGTAGGCAGGTGACACGTTAGGGGTACCAACTGGGATTTGAACCCCAGTCTCCCCTATGAAAGGGCAGCGCTCTTAACCATGAAGCTATGTCACCTATACATATATATATATATATATATATAGTGACAGACCTAGGCCAGTGTGTGTGTGTGTGTGTGTGTGTGTGTGTGTGTGTGTACACTCATTCGCACAATCACTCATACAAGTTCTGTGTAGATGTTATAGTTACCAGCCTAAAAGGTGCTTGTGACAGAATACTGGCCAGGTATCCTGTACACAAGAGTGGAGCCGAGTCCGGGTCAGGTGCACCTGATGCTCCTGGAGGGTGGTAGCAGAACCAGAGACTCAAAGCCCTTATTCTTCAGAATCCAGTTTTATAGGAATTTTCCCCTATGTTAGTTCATGAGAGTTGCTTCATTCTGCTGCTGTTAAATCAATCAGCAGGTGGCTGGCTCCATGTTGTCAGATGTTTGTTTTTCCTTCCTTTGAGGTGCTGGGGTGGATTCCAGTTCGCCCTCCGGGGGTCATCTGGTTGATTCCACTGGACACCGTCTTCGGCAGACACTGAATTCTTCAGGCTGGTAACTCCCTAACCATTCATTCATCATTTAAACTAGGCACTCGTTCACATACATTCTCTATCTTAATTCCATCTATTTTACTGTCTCTTTACCTTTTGGGGTGTTACCAATTTATGTGACTCCCTGTCTTTTATTATTTAAAAATAAAGTGAGAAGAAAAGTTACAAAGGGTAGGGGTCTCTAACAGCTACTGTTTTGGCTTACCGCAGTGATTACAAAGTAGCAATTACACCGCTTTGCCTGAGGCACAGAGTCAATTGACGGCTTGCGCCTAGTCAATTAACCAATTAGCAGCTTACAGGGGCAGTTACAAAGTAAAGTAGTGACTACAAAGTGTCACTTAGAGAACAGGGGCTTAGAGTCAATTAATGTTTAACAAGTTTTATACAAAGTATCTCTTTGAGCAGGCTTCACACAGGCACAGCTGGTGGCTTGCAGGTTAGAAGCTAAATCTCGGGAACCACATTTATTTCTAATATAAACCTTTAGTTATAAAGTATCAGTTAGCAATAAATCATTTCTAACAATAAATGATTTTTCATATAAACCACGTCTAATATAAACCTTCTTTAATATCCCTACAGGAGTTCTGGAGTGTGGCGGTGGGAGGTGCTGGGACCGGGAATCATCAGCTGTATTAAAATGGCCCCTCCCCAAGGACTGAATTTTCATCAGGGCTGTGGGTCCGGCCTCCCTTCTCTGGGGGCAGAGTTTGCAGGCACAGACCGGAATGGGACACGCCAATGGGAGGGTGGTGCCCCTCACCCACTCAGGAGTCCCAGGCATTTGGGTTTGCACCCCCACATCACAGCCCCCAGAAGGGCCCATTACGAGCAGAAGGCCTCAGAACTTCCCCCAGCAATCCCGACAGTGACGAATATTTCCTCTGCATCTGCAGCTGGGGGACTGCATAGGGGGCTGTATGCCTGGGTGGTCCATGCCTAAGAGCTAAAGGCTTGAGACCTCTGTTCCCATGGACCTTTCCCCTTTTCCTGGAGGCAGGCCAGGGCATGGCTGGCGCAAGGTCTCCTGGATCCTTCTCTTCGGGGCCATGCCCCACTTTGCTGTGCATGTGACCTCTCTCCCTGTCCTCCGAATGGCTGTTATTGCCCCCTTGGGAAGAGCTTTGAGATCAGAAGGGGAAAGAAGCTGGACTGGACCAGACTTTCAAAAGTGCTCAGCTCCTATTGTTCTGAACTGGGAGATGGGGGAGGGGGAGTTCTCCATTGTTCGAATGGGGGAGGAAGTGTTCTCCATTGTTCTGAATGGCGGGGGAGGAGTTCTCCACGTGAGTGTGCTGTGAATATTCAGGTGCCAGCAATGGGAGGGGGAGGGAACATGTGAGGGATCTTCCATCCCAACCGGCCTGTCTCTGGGTGTCAGCGTGGCATGACCCCCTCAGCTCTCAGACGCCCTGACCATCTGTGGGCTGCTTTGCTGATCCACTGGGCAGTCGCTTCTCTGCCAGACCCATGCTGCCTCCCCACCTCTCGCCTGGCGATGGCATCATGGCTCCCAACTTCTCTGAAACCCCTTCCCGGTGCCGTCTTCCCACGGTGGGCTGGCTGGGCTGCCGGGGTGAGGAGCTGGGGGTGAGATGGAGGGGATTCTGCGCAGCTGGGCCAGCAGAGTGCTAGACCCAGTGCCGCTGCTCTGTCTCTACTTTCTCTCTTCTCCGTGCGGCTGTTGGGATGAGAACTCCAGTTTAAACCATGCTCACTGAGTGCCCAGCAGTCTGCTGGCCCATGCTGCCAGGGGGACTGGCCATCTGGGGTGCTTCCTTGCCCACAGCCCCCCACACCCGGTGCACCCCCATGTCTAGGGAGGCAGCTCTGGGGTCCACTGACCCGTCTTAGCAAACACTTCCTGGAGGAGTTGGGGCAGGTGATTCCTGGCCTGCACCCTGTCCCGGTCACTCCATTGCTGGCTGCTCTGGGGAGGAGCTGGGCACTGCTGGCAGAGGGGTGTGGCTATGTACTGAGATGCACATTTTGAAACTGTCTCTTGCTGAGTTTGGATCTAAATGAGGGCTGGAGGAGGGAGTGACCCACAGCAGATGGCAGCATGTATGATGGGGGGAGGGGCATGTGTGTCTGTCTGTCTGTCTGTCTGTCTGTGTGAAGCTGTCTGGTTTTATGCGATTTGCTAAGTGCTGAGAGATTACGTAAAACAATAGCCAGCCCCACACTGAGATACCAACTTCTCCCACCTGAGGGTTTGGGAATGGATTGACACCTGCTACCTGCTGGCTGGCCTGGTATCAGCAAGAGGGTCACTGAAATCTGTGCTAGAGACCGCACTGCCTGGGACTGCCTGCCCATGGGGCTGCTCTCCTGCATCCCTGCAGGCTTTCCAGTCACAAGTTACCTTCCCGGGGCAAACTTGCCCCTGTCAAGTGGGCTTGGCTGTTTGGTGGCCTCGTGCCCCGGCTGATATCAGATCCACCCCTGGGCCGGCACCAGCGACGGGGGCTGCTTTCCACCCTGGGATATTTTTGAGAGTTCAGTGTTTCTCCCTGTCTCAAACTGGGACAAAATGTACAAATCTTGAAAATATTTGCAAACCAAACTCCCATTCACCCAAAAGAATTCCCATTTGGGTGAATGGAAATGTTTTGTTTTGATTTCAATCTTTTTTGTCTAATAAGCCTAAATTTCAGAACAAAATGTCATTTTGAATCAGGAAAGCTCAGATTTTCTGTTTAGAAAATGTCAAATTGAAACATTTTAACAACGTCAAAACTCTTTTCCCATCTCTCTGAGGAGGGAGGTTAATCAGATCTGACCATGTTTCACCAACGGTTTTGGTTTCAACCAACCAATCACCATTTTAAATTAAAAATTTTTGACTTCAAAATTCACATGCAGCTCTAGCAGCGAGCCTGTGGAGTGGGACCCCTACGCTCCCATTGCCTTGGCAGGACAGAGCTGCTGGTGAAATGGCTGGGCTGAAGCCACTGCTGGTGACCTGGGGTGGGGAGGAGGGAGAGGACCTGGATGCATTGCAAACAGAAAAGATTCACTGGAAGAGCTGGTGGGCACATTCTGGCTGACATGAGTTGTGCTGCGAAAGGCCATTCACTTTATGCAGAGCCCTCTTGCCCAGCTTGGCGCCCAGAGTGTGTCAGAGGTGGTGCTGCTTCCTGAGGTCATGAAAACAAATGTGTGGTGCTTTTCCCTGGCTTTTTCCTCCTGTTAGCCCAGCCAGAGCAGCCCAGCCCAGGGGCGGGAGGCGGGTGGGCAGCCATCGTCTTTTCCTCCTTTTGCATCGTCCCCTGAAAGTGATGGGCCTGAACTGGTGTCTAGGGCGGGATTTGGCCTGTGGAGCCGTTATTCCTGGTGGGGAGAGAGCCCAGTGCCTCTCAGCTCCCTGGCCGGGTTTGCAGGGCTGGTAGGTGGAACCCCTCCTTCTCTCTGGCAAGGGAAGCGCGTGTGCCCACAAGGAGACGGAGCCACCTCCCAGGGTCATTTTCACAGTCGTGCAGTCTGCAGAGCAGAGCCGCACTCAAAAGCTTCCCGGAGCTTTGAAATCGGCATCTCCATTTCCTCGCCGGCCCCGTCCCGCCTGTCTCACTCGTCTCTTGTATCACTGCTTGCAATTGGGAACAAACAAGGAGAAAGGAGAATTGGGAATGCGACACATGTTGTGGCCAGAGGCCTTATAGGGCCTGGATGTGGTCCAGAGAAAGGGTCTGGGGATTCCACAGCCTGCAGTTGTCACACTGGGTGTGCTGCCTCCTAGCTACATCCATCAGAACCCCAAGGCTTGATTGGCCAAGTGCCCCCAGCTCCAGCAGGGCCAGCGGGAACAGTGGGTGCTTGCACCTTTGGAAATGACACTCTAAGTGAATATATGGGTGGGGATGTGGCAGGTTCTAGGCTGGTGCTGAGCTGCTACCTGGACAATATCGGCTCTCCATCCTTGGGCTCTACAAAGAAGGAGGGAATGGTTAGCCCCCAGGGATGGATAGAGAAACTGAGGCACAGGGAGGCAAAGGGACTTGCCCAAGGTTGCCAAGCAGACTAGTGGCAGAGCTGGGACTAGAAGGCAGGTCTCCTGAGTCCCAGTCCAGTGCTCTTTCCATTTAGTCACATCACCTTCCTTAGCAATGGTACTAGCAGGCCGTCCTTTGGACCGCTGGACCTGCCTGGCTGCCTTTAACCTGGCTGAGCCTATCGTACTGAGCCTATCGTGCTGCTCCCATGGGTATTCAGCTGATTCTCTGGCTTGGTGGAGCCTTGGCAGGTCAGATGCCCCTCCCCAAGCAGTTCAGCCCTAGGTTTCTGCATGTCCAGAGCATCCAGGACCATCTCTCTGGTGTTTCTAGCAAGGGCACTAACTGGAGACAAACCTGCCCCACCCTTCCCCATAAGTGCATAACCCCGCGAGGAGTTGGAGTGCGACACAGGCAGCCTGGGTTCCATGCTCATCTCTGCCACCGATTTAGTGATGGGCCTGATATGGCTCCCACGGAGCCCACAGGGAGCTGGAGGAGTCAGGGATGGAGTTTTGAGCAGGTCCCTTCCCAATCTGTAAAATGGGGCTCTTGACGACACCCCCCCCCACCAATACCTGTGAAGTGCTGGGGAAAGGCTGAGGGGACATGTTCCACCTGCCTGTTCATCGGAGATTCCCCCTGCTTGGAGAGAGATGCGTGTACAACAATAGATCCTGGATGAGAACTCCCATGCAGGCTGGAGAGGGAACAAATAATAAGCCAAGGCAACGCTTCTGACCAATGCACCCTCCTTGTTAGGCCAACTCCCCTGCAGAGTCCGCGGGAGATCTCCCCTGCACACTGAAGGCTCCTCCAGGACTAGGACACATGTCCAGCGAGGTGCACCTGTCTGCAGAATTCCCTTGGGGCCAGAAGCAGCGCCAGGGTTTTTGGCTCCCAAGCAGGGATCCTTCTGCGCTCTGGGTCTTCAGCGGCAATTCTGTGGCGGGGGGATCCTTCCACGCTCTAGGTCTTTAGCAGCAATTCTGCGGTGGGTCCTAGAGTGGGTGAAGGACCCGCCGCAGAATTGCCACCGAAGACCTGGAGCGCGGAAGGACCCCCCGCCACCGAATTGCCACCAAGAGTGACAAAATGCCACCCCCTCCAAATCCTAGTGCTCTAGGCGACCGCCTTGGCCACCTAAATGGAAGCGCTGGCCCTGCTTGGGGCTCCATGCAGGTGCAGGGGGCTACAGAATCAGAGCTGCCACCTCCTGAGTAACTGTCACTGCGATGGAGGAAGTAGAATGGTTGCAAAGTCTCTGTGTCAGATCGCAAGGCACCTGCTTAGATTGTATTAACAAAATGCCCAGCCTGAGCAAAGGGACTGGCGAAGGGGGAGAGTGGGGGCTGGTTGGAAATAGAACATATGCTCCTGATTGGCTACTTCATGATGGAGAAAAGTGACAGGTCAGTTTATATAGGTGTGAGCTCTCTGGCGCAGGGAGCAACTCTTGTGTTCTGCGTTTGTGCAGCACCTGGCACCATCTGGGGCCTGGACCATGAGTGGGGCTTCTAGCAGCTACAGTTCTACAAATAAATAATAATATAAAACTTGCCTGTCACGTTTCTCCATCCTGAAGCAGTAAGTAAGTACATGAAGTACACATTGACATGTGGGTGTTTTCTGCTTGTTCTTCTTTCTTTAGAAATACAAGGTGCTGCTCGATCCTGGATTTACTAGAGGATCCATTGGAAGTCTCATCGCTGTGTATTGTGAGCTGTGTAAAGGAAGGGGAGGGTGGGTTTAATCTTTAACAAAGACCTCTTTTCTCCTAAATATTTCTCAGCCATTTGAATTAAATAAATAATAATAACCCGCAACCAAACCCTGATCCAAAGATTTATAAAGAGAATAAAATAATAAAATCTGTTCTCTGAAATACCAGGGTTTTTTCTGATGTGTCTTATCACCTGTCGAGCTTTTCATGAAAAATGAGACCTGAACTTCAACATGGGTGAAGGAGGTTCTGGTCTCCTTGGACAAGAGCAGAACTATTGCTTTGTTGGTGTAGCAGCAAAGGCAGAGTAATGTTTGTTTGTCATGAGTGACTTATTTCTGTTTAATTAAAAAACAAACATGGAAGTTAGTTAGTTGCCAAAATTGTCACGGACACTTTCAGTCTGCACTGTTAAAATGATGGAGTCGGGGGAACAGAAGCAAAGGTTCAAACAGAACTGTTTGTCAGGCTATCCTGCAGGTAGGTAGCATTTGGAGCTTGGTTTAAATGTGTAGCTGCTAATGCCTTGCTGTTCCTGGCATGCATCAGGTGTGGCTGAGTTAATGTTACCGCTGGAGCCTTATCGTTTGTGGCTCCTGAGTTCCTCTTTTGATCTTTGTTTTGTTTTCCACCCAGCGAGCCTGCTGCAGTGCCGGGCAGTGTATGTGCATAAGGGTAATGTGAGAGCTGTGGACAAGAAGGGAGGTGAATGAGGCCAGAGCCCCATCTCCAGTGAGTTACCTACTGGGCTGGGGAGGGGAAGTGGAGCACTGAAAGGAGACATTGAAATTAACCACACTGGGGCACCTGTGTAATCCATCCTGCAAAGGAGCTCTGCTCTCACCTTGGGGACCCTTCATCACTTCTTTTGGTTCTCCCTAATCTGAACTCGTTCACCAGGCACTGGGATTTTCTCAGTGCTTTCTGGCCCTCATTTAATATTCCTGTTAGGCTCAATGGTGACTGGCTCAGAATGTCCCACTTATCTCCCCGTATCCCCCAGGGCGCCGACCCCTGCAGACGAGGGGCTCTGGCACAATAGCAGCAATGAAACAGAACCTTGGAAAGAGAAGTGAGGGATATTAAAACAGGCGTGAAATAAATGGGAAGAGAAATGGTGGCACTTGGGGGAGGGGTGGGGAGCTGATGGGGGTGGGGGAGGAGGGTGAGCTGAGCAGCATCTTACTGAGCTGCAAAGATATTACATAGCGACAACGCACTGGAAAGAGCTCGGTTCCTGTAGATCGGGCAGTATCCGGTGTGTGTGAGCCTTGCAGGCAGCCCTAAGCCCTATTGTACAGGGTTCCTGCTTATTTCCTGGAAACCTCAGCCCTCCAGAGGAGAATCACAGCTTCAGGCAAATTTGCAAACAGCCTCATCTTCTCCTTGGCCCTGGGGTACAATCCCCTGCATGTTTCTGCCTCAGTCCCCGGCTGCCGGGGTGAGGGGCTGCAGGGAATGCTGGCCCCCGACGGGGCCTAGGGAAGGAGCAGATTCAGGGACCGCAGGGTGGTTCCAGATAGGGACTGGGAAGTGGAACTCTTCAGGCCAGGTGCTGTGCGCAGCACAAAGGGCCAGGTTCAAAGTCTTGGGGTTCCTCTTAAAATCTCAAAACAAAATGGGTGATTCTACGGGGGTGGAGGAGGGAACGTAGAATAAACTTGGGAGAGTGAGTGACTAATAAACCGATGCCATCCGTTAGGTCAGACACCCTGCCTCCGGGTATCTTAGCAGTAGTGTGACTGTGATTCTCAGTGTTTCCCTCATGCCTGAGTGGCTAATGAGGCAATATGTTCTAGCATCAGCTCCTTCCCAGCTCTCCATTCAGTTTGTCAAGGCAAGCTCCAACCCGCTGCGAAAGGCTGGCTGGGTAGCCCGTAAGAGCTGACGTGCTGGGTAGAGACACCCTCACTGGAATCCCTCTGCTGTCTGCAGCTTCAGCCCAGTCCGCCTCTGCATGGCCTGCTGCCTGTAGGCTATCTACTGTCTTGAAAGATCCCCCAGCCCTGTACTAAATCTTCACAAAGAAATCATTGGCCTATAGGAACCTAAAACAACCCTCACTACCAAGCAGATCCTTTCCTGCGGGAGTTGTTACCGGGCTCCTGCACCCTAGTGTGCCAGGCTGCCACCCCACGCACACTGGATGCAGTTCTCTGATCCTTTATTTTCCCCATGGGGCCAATAAAGCTTCATCAGCCCCAAACTTAAAACTGTACCGAACTTTTGCCCAGAATGACCGGAACAATCACATACCAGAAATGGAAATGAGTCCTGGCCCTTTGGACAGATGTCAGCAGAGAGCTCCCTTCCCTGTGATACCTCCGTCCATCCATCCTGCATTCCAAAGCTGCTCTAGGTTGCTCTTCTCCCTGTTCATCAATAGGGGTCAGTAGCGAGCTCCCTACTATCAAGGACTTCAGGTTATAGGGTTTATAAATGCTTGGGCTGATTTCTCTCAAAGCTATAATGGCTCCAATGCAGCTGGATTTGGGGACAGAAGTTTAGCATTGCAGTGGGCAGGCATGTGTATGTGGGGGACACTGCTGCCTTCTTCTGGATGGCATTAGAACTGTTCAGCCATGTGTCATGACCCCAGTACTGTTGACAGCTGATGGGGATTCTCCTGTAGCCTGAGTGGTGAGGGGCTGGGCTTTTGAACCTGGAAGATCTTAGCTCTGTCACTGCAAAGTTCTGATTGTTCATGGTGAGCAGCAAAATGACAACTGTGAAGTCCTGCTTGGCCACAGATTTGTTACAGACTCGGGTTTCCTAGGTGCAGGATGACTCATTTCACCAGATGATGGAAGCTGAGGCTGTCACATGGCTGGCACTTAACCTGGGCTATTTCTGAGCCACCTCTCTGGACGCAGCAGTGCTGTTCTCTGTGCTCTAAGGCCATGTGGATTCAGGGAGACCCCTATTACCCTCTTAGTATCACTGCCACTTCGCTGCTCACTTTCTTCTTAGGTTCAGTCTCTATGAGAATTTACTGTAGCTTCCCTGGCTTCAGGGAGTCCATTTAAAAGCTACTTTTCTCCTGAGATGTCATAGGCATTGCAGCTCTCCAGAGACACTGTCCTGCCCCTTCACAGCTGCCTCCATCCAAACCCAGTACCCCTAGCTCACGCTACCCCAACCAGCACTCCTGGCTCTGACTCCCACTTGGGCCATGATTGGTCAGCTTCTGATGCCGATGCCCCTGCATTGGCTGACTTCTTGATACAGTAGGAGGGTCTGTTTGAAGATTGTTTCAACCATCAGCTGTCAATCAGGGTGTTTGATGGAGAGGCCAGACCACTCACCCAAGAGCTACCGAGGTTGGACTCCTCTCTGGAAGAGCTACTGAGGCAGAACTCCTCCCTGAGTCTGTTGTGTGAGTGGTGTCCGTGAATCAAGACCACAGTGCTGGTCTTGACTCTCATTCACCCCTTTTAGCTCCATGAAAAGGCTCCGAGAGCCAGTTGGCACGTGAAAGCAGCAAAGAGTCCTGTGGCACCTTATAGACTAACAGAAGTTTTGGAGCATGAGCTTTCGTGGGTGAATCCCCACTTCGTCGGATGCATGCATGTGCTCCATGGGGAAGCCAGGTCTTCCAATTTACAGATTTATTAGAACGTGGAAACTAATAGGGAAAGAAATTCATCCATTATTTTAATTAGCTTATTCATTGATCTACCAGTTAGATCATGCAACTGGGAGGCCGGACTCTTGGGTTCTGTTCCTGATTGTGCTGATGACTTGCTGTGGCCTTTACTGTTTTGTGGCTCAGTTTTCCCTTTTGTCTAATGTTACAGCCCCTGGCTCCCAGGAGCGTGCTGTGTGGTGCTGTGACAGATCCCGTTTCTGCATGGTGCTGGTTCTGCTGTGGCTAATCTGCCGCTTGGGTCAGGAGGCGAGAAGGTGCATATGGGGCAGTTGGTGCTGAATGATATGGGCTCTGGCAACCTTTGACAGGCTGCTGTAACGAATCCAGGAGCTGCTGCTGCGCGAGGTTCTGGCTATGACAGAAGCAGCCCTGTGTGCCTGTGCGTGGTGGAGCTGTGAGGGCTGGAGTCGATGATGAGCCTGGTTGGGATTTGTAGACTCCATTGAAAATGCTGTGGAGTGCAACCAGCAACTCCATCTTCAGACTCCGCTGAATCCCTTTCTGTTTGGGTCCAGGCCAAATCCTGAGAGAGCCCATGGCCCTCCTTGGGCCCACCACAGCTCTCTGCCCATGGTCAGCCTTCACTTCCTCTGCCCACAGCCTCCCTTGGGCCCCCTGCAGCCGCTGCCCATTGCCCTCCTTGGACCCACCACAGCTCTCTGCTCACGGCCAGCCTTCACCTCCCCTACCCACAGTCTGCCTTGGGCCCCCTTCAGCCCCTGCCCATGGCCCGCCTTGGGCCCACCACAGCTCTCTGCCCATGGCTAGCCTTCACCTCCCCTGCCCATGGCCCGCCTTGGGCCCACCGGAGCCCCTGCCCACAGCCCGCCTTGGGCCCACCGCAGCTCTCTGCCCATTGCCAGCCTTCAACTCCCCTGCCCACGGCCCACCTTGGGCCCACTGGAGCCCCTGCCCACAGCCCGCCTTGGGCCCACCGCAGCTCTCTGCCCATTGCCAGCCTTCAACTCCCCTGCCCACGGCCCTCCTTGGGCCCACTGCAGCCCCCTGCCCACGATCCGCCTTGGGCCCACTCAGGCCCCCTTCCCTCAGTTCGCCTTTGTCTCTTCTGCTCACCCCCACCCAATTCCAGCTGGCCTGCAACTGCAACCAGGGCAAGTGAGTTCAGCAGCAGCCTGTGGAGAGACTTGTGCACCCCTGCATGAGAAGACAGAGGTGAGGGAGGAGGTTGCTGTTGCAGGAACAGGGCTGTCCAGGGCTCAGAGGGTGGCTTTGTGGTTGAAGAGGGCACTGGCACTCAGGAAATCTGCCTTCAATTCCCTGCTCTGCTGCATACTCTCTGGGTGACCTTGGGTGAGTCACTGAGTCTCTATGTCTCGGCGTGATGCTCGCCCTGCCTGTCTGCCTTGTCTAGTTGGATTGTAAACCCTGGCTCCAGGCACCCAGCCCAATGCGGCCCCAATCCTGGAAGGGACCTCTCAGCGCTGCTCCAATCCAAGTCATACATTCTGCAGCCTGCCGTGGGTTCACACCCACCACTCCAACCCTAAGGCTCAGCATGGGCTGCCTCTGTGCTAGCAAAAGCAGCAGTGATTTCAATGACGGAGGGGTGGGCAGAGCTGCCCTGTTCTGCACAGCCCATATGACACTTTATGCTGATTTAATGCAAGGATTTACATATTTGTAACTAATTTGCATGTAGCCATGAACTCTGGTTTAAAGATACAGGGTGGATTTAGTGCAGGTGCAAGATGTTGGTGACCGAACCCCTCCATTTATCTCTGAGGCAGGAGCAGGGTCAGCTTACTCTCTGCACTGCCCGGCCAGCACAGCTGACCCTAATCCAGGGGACCCTCGTCTCAGTGTCATTTCAGCCATGCAGCTTTTTGCCTCTCTGCTTAGTTGCGGGGAGAGAGTTTGTGATGGGGGAGCTGGAGCTGAAACTGCCCCCTCAACTCATCATTAGAGCCACTGAACAGGTCTTAGATGGAAGCAGTTTATAACCCCTGCAGAGTTGCGCTGGTTCAGACCAGTGACTCATAGCTGTGGCTCTGTCACTCACTAGTGATGCCCTGAGGCAGCTAGTCCCTGTTGGTGCTGATGTTCCCACGTTCATGGAGCTGGTTTTATAGGTTCATGGGCTTCAAGGACAAAAGGGGACACTGTGATAATCTAGTCTGCCCTCCTGCACTGCACAGGCCAGAGACCTGCCCCCAAATGATTCCTAGAGCTGAGCTTTCTGAAAAACACCCTGTCTGGATTGAAAAATTGCCATGACCTTGGTAATTTGTGCCAGTGATTAATCATAGAACTGTGGGACTGGAAGGGACCTTGAGAGGTCATCAGCCCAGCCCCCTGCACTGATGGAGGAGCAAGCAAACATGGACCATCCTGACAGGTGTTTGTCCAACCTGTTCTTAAAAACCTCCAGTGGTGCGATTCCACAACTGCCCTGGGAACCTAGTCCAGAGCGCAACTCCCCTTAGAGTTTTCCCCAATATCTAACTTAAATCTCCCTCCTGCAGACTTCTTGTCCACCTTCAGTGAACATGAAGAACAATTGCTCTCCATCCTCTTTATAATAGCCCTTACCTTAGCTGAAGACTTAACAGCCTCCCTCCCGTGCCCCAGCATCTTTTCTCAAGACTTAACAAGCCCAGGGTTTTTAACCATTTCTTTAATAGGTCAGGTTTTCTAACCTTTTTATATATTTTGTTGCTTTCCTCTGGACTCTCTTCAGTTTCTCCACATCTTTTCTGAAGTGTGGGCCCAGAATTGGATACAAGACTCCAGCTGAAGCCTCACAATTATCTCTTGCGTCTTACATACGACACTCCCATTAATACATCCCAGAACGATATTGGCCTTTTTCTCAATCGCATCCCATTTTGACTCATATTCACGTTATGATCAACAATGTGATGCAATTGTGGAAAAGGCTAATATCATTCTGGAGTGAATATAATATATAGCCTATAATTACCCTCACTGTTAAAAACTTTATGCCTTATTTCCAGTCTGAAATTGTCTAGCTTCAACTTCCAGCCATTGGATGGTGTCATACATTTCTCTGCTAGATTGAAGAGCCCATTAGCAAATATTTGTTCCTCATGTAGGTACGTACAGACTACAATCCAGTCACCCCTTAACCTTCTCTTTATTAAGCTGAATAAACTGAACTCCTTGAGTCTATCACGAGAAGGCAGGTTTTCTAATCTTCTAATAATTTTTGTGGCTCTTTTCTGAACCCTCCACTTTATCACCATCCTTTTTGACTTGTGAGCACCAGAACTGGACACAGGATTCCAGCAGCGGTGGCACCGGTGCCAAATAAAATAACCTCTCTACTACTCTAGATTCCCCTGTTCATTGCATTAGCCCTTTTGCTCACAGCATTGCAGTGGGAGCTTATGTTCAACTGATTATCCACTACAACCCCCGAATCTTTTTCAGAGTCACTGCTTCCCAGGATGGTCCCCCATCCTGTAAATCAGGCCGACGGTCTCTGTTCTTAGATATATACATTTACATGTAACCATTTAAAAACACACATTGTTTGCTTGTACCCAGCTAATCAAGCGATCTGGATCGCACTGTACAAGTGACCTGTCCCCTTTATTATTCACTACCCCCCAATTATTTGTCACCAGCAAACCTGATCGGTGATGATTTGGGGCTTTAATAAAATTGTTAGATTTCCAGGCTTAGATAAAAATGTTAAATAGGGTTGGGCCCAGATCTGATCCCTGCAAGACCCCAGTAGAACAGCGCTGCCCAGAGGATTCAGGGGGCCCAGGGCAAAACAATTTCAAGGGCTCCTTCCATTAAAAAAAGTTGCAATACTATAGAATACTATACTCTTGTGGGGGCCCCTGCGGGCCCGGGGCAAATTGCCCCACTTGCCCCCCTGTCTGGGTGGCCCTGCACTAGAAACACACTTGCTGGATGGTTTACAATTACATTTGGAGACCTATCAGTTAGCCAGCATTTAATCCATTTAATATATGCCATGTTAATTTTATATTATTCTAGCTTTTTAATCAGAATGATGTGCAGTACCCACTCAGACACCTTCCAGAAGTCTAGTCCATCAACATTTTTATCAACCAAACTCGTAATCTCATGAAAAAGGTTATCAAACTAATTCGACAGGATTTATTTTCCATAAATCCATCTTGATTGGCATTAATTACATTGCCCTCTTTTAATTCTCTATGAATTGAGTCCATAATGGCTGCTCCATTACCTTGCCTGGGATCGATATCAGAGTGACAGGTCAGCCTGTTTGTTCTTTTTAAATATCGGCACATTAGCTTTCTTCCAGTTTTCTGGAACTTCGCCAACATCCCAACAGTTATTGAAAATCAACATTAATTGTCCAACGAGTTACTCAGCCAGCTCTCTTCAAACTCCTGGGTCCAGGTTATCTGGGCCTGCTGATTTAAAAATGTCTAACGTCAGTAGCTGTTGTTTAACATCCTCCTAAGATACTAGTTGAATGGAAAATGTTTATTGACTACTTCTGCCTTTTTCATTATTATTGCTAATTCTGCCATTTCATCTAGTAATGGACAAATACCATTATTAGGATTCTTTTTGTTCCCAATATACTTTAAAAAACTCCTTATTGTCCTTACCTCTGCTGGCCATAGAGTGCTCCTTGTGTACCTTTGCTTCCCTTATCAATTTTCTACAATTCCTAATGTCTGATTTATGCTGTCATCTTCCTTTTTTCCATTTGTTATAGATTACTATTATTTAATTTTTTTATAGCTGCATTCACTTCTCCTTTAAACTGTGTTTTTTTTTAACCAGTGCATCCTTCTTCCTTAATTGTGAGTCTAAGGGCTTGTCTACACTGGCAATTTACAGCACTGCAATTTTCTTGCTCAAGGGTGTGAAAAAACACCCCCCGATCTCAGCAAGTTTCAGCTCTGTAAAGCACCAGTGTAGACAGGTTATGAACGCTGGGAGCAGCGCCTTTCGTGGAGGTGGTTTTGTAGAGCACTGGGAGAGCTCTCTCCCAGCGCTGCACCACGACCACACAAGGCAAGTTAAAGTGCTGCTGCAGCAGGACTGCCACGGCAGCGCTTTAGCATTGCCGGTGTAGACTAGCCCTAAGGCTTTTGGGGCATCTAGTAAAGTGTTCTTAACCAATTCCCAATGATCATTCTCATTTTTCTGATTACATTTTTCCTCCTAGCTGATTTGGCTCATAATTGTTCTCAGCTTTGTGAAATTATCTCTTTTAAAGCACCAAGTATATAAATTGCCGGTCTGGACTTTATTCTGTTTACACATTATAAAACAAGTCATGGATCACCTACCACTGTAGCTAAAGAACACACATTAGTAAGGAAGCAGTAGCAGCTTCATAAACCTGTCTGTGTGATCTAGCCACTAGAAAGGGAGAAAGTCTCATCCTGTGCTGGTGTGGGTTATACAGGCACATAATTTGACTCATTTCTTCTGAAAGGCAGAGTGGGGAAATGGACAAGACTTGGCTGCGCTGTATTGGGCACTTGTGTTCTATCGCCAGCTCTGGTTGCAGTGACCTTGCCCAACTGCTGCAAGATGGGTGAACAATTGTGGCCTGCCCTCAGACTGGGGTCTGAGGCCTTGGTTAGTAATGGCTGTGAAGGGCACAGAAATATTAAGGTCAGTAGGTAGAAGAGATGGGATTAGAACCCATGGGTTCTTGGTGGTAGCCTGGTACCATTCCCCCTTGGTTATGGTGTGGCTGGGTATATCTGAACTGCTTGTTTAATTCATCCCCCTTGACTTGTCAGCCTGTGGTATTTGGGGATGGGTCTCAATTGGCCATGGGGTGTTTCCAAGGCTGGGGCCCTGTTGGGGGTGGTTGCAGTGGTATTTGTGGTATCAACTGTGAGGGACTTTGCTCATGTTAAATAAGGTTCATAGCATTAAGAATGGGAAATACTCCCCAGGGCTCACATCGAGTTTGCCTCTGCCCTTTGCTGCTGAGCTGTCAGATAATGCAGCTGCTGCTTCCACACAGCAAGGACATGGATGTGATGCCCAGAGAGAGGGCCCCAGGTCCACGTCCCACCAGTGCAATGTGGGCATGTAAAAGTGCTTTGCACTAGTGTGAATGGCTATTCAAGTGGCCGGGTGAATTGGAGCCATAAATGTCCAGTCCTTTTTAAGCATCATGCCAAGCTCTTGGCTTCGGTAATACCTTGAGACAGTGAGTTCCACAAGTTAATACTATTATGGCCTAGATTCTCTCCAAGCATTGCCTGGCGGAAGGCAGCATGTGTGTATGGGGAACAGGCGTGTGTGCCTAATGGAGCTGACTATGGGCCCCTTATCTTGGATTCTGGTCTCTGCTGGCCCTAGTGTAAACTAGAGCATCCATGGGACTGCTCCAACCTACGCCACTGGTCTAAGATCCCTGAAAGACCCTGTAGCATTGTGTCTTCCCCTATGGCAGATGGAGTGTGTGGCTGGTGCAGTAGTTGGCTCTGCTAGGGAGATACGCTCTGCCACGGGAATGATCTGCCACCTGATTGTGGCTCCTCTGCCCCATCGAAGCACAACAGGGCTGGGTAGCATTGGTGCGCCTGGCCTTGCATGTTTAAAGAGTCCCTTTGCACTGGTTCTCACTTCGCTACCACTAATTTGTGGGCTGAGCCATTGCTCTGGTCTCCAGAAGGCACAAGAGACAGATGTCCTTCTCTTTGCTCAGCCTCCCTGGGAGCCGGCAGTATGTTTCAAGCAGGCATTGGCAGCCAGAGTAGTTCTGGGGCGGCTGCTCTGACACTGGAGGCGGATGAAAGTCCGAGCTCGTCCTTGTTCGGAGTGAGCCACATTCACCGTATTTGAAAAAGCGAAACTCTGAGAGCTCCTCTGTCATAAACAGATAATAGGAGTTAATAGAACAGAAGTACTTTATATCTCTTTTGACTGTAAAGGGTTAACAAGTTCAGTAAGCCTGGCTGTCACCTGACCAGAGGACCAATCAGGGGACAGGATACTTTCAAATCTTGAGGGAGGGAAGTCTTTGTGTGTGCTGTTAGTTTTTGGTTGTTGTTCTCTCTGGGTGCTGAGAGTGACCAGACGTGCAACCAGGTTTCTCTCCAATCTCCCTGATACAGGTTCTTATAGATTTAAAATAGTGAGTATTTGGCTGGGAGGAGTTCAAATGTGTGTTTGGCTGGGAGGAGTTCAAATGTGTATTTGGCTGGAAGGATTTTAATTTGTACTTGTATACTTAGGCTGGGAGGGTATTCCCAGTGTCTATAGCTGAAAGACCCTGTAACATATTCCACCTTAAATTTACAAAGATAAGTTTTACTGTTTTTTCTTTCTTTAATTAAAAGCTTTTCCTGTTTAAGAACCTGATTGTTTTTTTATTCTGGTGTGAGATCCCAGGGGACTGGGTCTGGATCCACCAGGGAATTGGTGGGGAGAAAGGAGGGAAGGGGGTGAGAGAAAGGTTAATTTCTCTCTATGTTAGAATTACTGTCTCTCTCAGGAAGAGTCTGGGAGGGGGAGAGAGAAGGAGGGGGAAGGTGCCGTTTCCTCTCTGTTTTAAGATTCAAGGAGTTTGAATCACAGTGATCTTCCAGGGTAACCCAGGGAGGGGAAGCCTGGGAGAGGCAACGGTGAGGGAAAGGGTTTACTTTCCTTGTGTTAAGATCCAGAGGGACTGGGTCTTGGGGTTCCCCAGGCAAGGTCTTGGGGGGACCAGAGTGTACCAGGCACTGGAATTCCTGGTACGTGGCAGCGCTACGGGTACTAAGCTGGTAGTTGAGCTCAGAGGAATTCATGCTGGTACCCATCTTTTGGACGCTAAGGTTCAGAGTGGGGATTTATACCATGACATCCTCAAAGGCTCCCTTGGCACAGGGCTCCCGCTGACAGAGGGAAACAAGCCCCAGCCTCCCAGCCTGTGCTTAATGCTGCGCTGTGTCTAATGCCCCTGGCTGCTCCCAGGAGCTGTGTGGGGAAGGCAGTGCGGGCTGCCTACAAATCCACCAGATCAGCAGCCTTGGCTGGAAATCTGAACGCCTCCGATCCCGCCTCTTGGGATGAGAGCGAGCGCCGACTCCAGTCCCTGCCAGGCCGGTGAAGGCGCTGGGTGGGCACTGATGGGCCGTGGGCATTACCTGGCCATTGAGCAGACAGTGCACCAGGAAGATGAAGGCTCCCTGCAGGCTGCTGACGATGGTGAATAAATAGGCCATGACCATGGCTGCTGGGCCGACTTGGAGGAGACCAAGGCTCCATGTGCAGCCCAGAAGGAAGAGTTGGGCGATGGCTTTAAAGGTCAGTAACCTGGATAAAGGCAGATGGAGAGATCCCGTTACAATAACTCTATGGAGAGCAATTGGGTCAGAAGGATCCGGGCAGAGTGGGGTGGAGCTTCTATCCCCAGCTTTCCTATGTGGGACAGGCTTACTGTCAATGCAAACACACTGGGAATTCATTCCTATGGATCCTAGATATGCTGTTCCCCTCCTGCAATCCCCCACCCCTTCCGGTGCCATGACATCTGACCCTCCAGGACTGTTTTGTTGCCCTCTCACCTGTGGTCTCTGACAGTAGACACATCTGCATTGAGGGAGAAGAGTCTGTTTCTCAGGATCCACAGGGTCAGCCCAAAGAGCATTATATTTATCTGTGGGAACAGTGGGAAATATTTCCTGTAAAACATCCCATCTGGGGCCGGTGACTTCAGCTGAGGCAGAGAACGATCCCAGAGGACCGAGCCAAACACTGCACAACCGGGGACTGCTCATTTCCGGTGGGAATTATCCTCTCCCCGTAATATCCCCTGGAAACTCTCGGTCTGTCCCCTTGCATAGAGCTGGCAGCACAGCCAGGGCTGAGATGGATCAATGGGATCACAGAGGCCAGATGCTGCTCAGAGTTCAATATGGAGCCTCTCCAGTGCAGTCAGGAGTTATTTGGGGCTTACATTGGTGTAACTGAGAGCAGGATCTGGCTCAGAGATCCCAGATCTTGCCTGTAGAATACTCCTTGCCATTTTCAGACTGTAACAAATTCCACGCCCCCCCCAACTTCCCCAGGAGTAGGGAGGAATATGTAGGGACACTTGTTTCCTCCTCTACAAAAAACATTGCAGAGTGGAGCCCTCTCCCTTCCTTGTTCCTTGGGTCATTAACTCAACTAGACCAAACTCTTCTGTCTTCACTTGGCAAATCTCCTGCTGACGTCCCTGGGAGCTGTGCCCGAGTAACGGCTGCAGGCCTGGGGATACAGCACAGGGACTCATTCAGGGATAGACCACAGCCGATGAGCCAGGTGGGACCTAACTGGGTCTTTCCTTATGTTTTATGGGCCAAATTCCCCTCCCTGCTTCACTGAAATCAATGGGGTGGCAGAGGTGAGAGGAGAATGTGGTTCTGTGAGGTACCCACCAGGATTATGGCACAGACTGGACCCAGAAAGCTCCAGTGAAAGCCTCTCTCCAGGCTGAGCCAGCAGCTACAGACAGGGAGGAAGAAGAAAGTGATTTTAATGGGATTACTGCCTTTTTTCAGCCCCGGGGGCAGAGAGGAGGTGTCACAGGGCAGCTGGCTCTCAAAAGCGAGATGGATCTCAGCCTGCCTGTGACATGGCCGACTCTCTTGTGGGCAGCAGGAAAACAGCCCTCCCCATGTACCTCAGCATGTCCTGCTTCCAGCCACCACTTCCTCTTCCACCTCCTCAAATGACCCTTTCTGGTGGATGGGCGCAGTATTGATGGAGGGCCAGACATGCAGCGGAGGGACCTTGGCCTAGCTGCACTGAAAGAAGTGGAGCTGCCCTGATTTACACCAGCTGAGGATCTAGCCTGGGGTGTCTAGAACAGACCACGCCCCGTTTTAGTGGAGTCTCTCACTTTAGAGAGGGGATGCTCAGGGATTTGCTCATAGTAAGAAGGTGCGTTTGTTTCCTACCCACCAGCCCCACAAACCCAGCCTGGGAGCAGGGAGTCCAGTGGGATCTTTCTGGCTTGTTCTTCCATATCATCAGTGGGGTGAGGAGTGCAGATGTCTGACAGGGGGCGCCTCAACTACAGCGCTCGGGGCAGCTTAGTGTCCCTGGGGATGGGAAGGGTCCCAGGGGGACATTCAGCTCCCAGGCAGGGTGAGCAGGGAAATCTAGGTTCAAGTCAGACCTGGGGTGAGCCGGACAAGCACATGGAAGCCCCATCCCAGCTCCCCTTCGGGATGGGCGCTGAACGTACTGTGTGGAAGCTCCGTAGCCTTCAGGATTCACCCCTGCAGAAATAGCCACCACCAGGGCTGGGAATCCATAGCCGACCGGGTACATGAATCTC
This sequence comes from Gopherus flavomarginatus, assembly GCF_025201925.1. Lineage (NCBI taxonomy): Eukaryota > Metazoa > Chordata > Testudines > Testudinidae > Gopherus > Gopherus flavomarginatus. The sequence goes on along the minus strand of NC_066632.1, from coordinate 6,205,154 downwards.
TTCTTGAACCGGCTGGCGCTGGTGTAATTCACGACCTTCAGCTTCCTGACGGTGAGGAAGAGGTGCAGCCCCTCCAGGAACATCCAGGTGAAGCAGGCCAGGAAGAGGTTGTGTAGGAGGCCAGCAATGACAGCACATGCCACCTGGGAGAGAGAGAGCCCCGGGACACTCTGGTGGGGAAGAGAAATGCTGAGTATGAGGGAGACCTTCCGGGGGGGGGGGAGTGACACCGGGATTCTTGTTAGCACAGCTCTCCAGGTATAGCGCTCCGCGACCCAGAGATGGAAGGTACCTTGGTTTCTGGAGAGTCCTGTGGGTGCACATTGCTGATGCAGGAAGGGAGCGGAGATTAGTGGTTAAAGGAGGGGAGCAGGGCTCAGGGGATCCAGATTCTGTTCCCAGTCCTGCCACAGAGTCCCTGGGTGACCATAGGCAAGTCACGTAGGAGAGGAATCGAGGCACAGGGAGAGTGTGACATAGGGATAGAACTGTCTGAACTCCAGGGATTGAGGACACTCAGACCACTAAGACCAGTGTGAAGGGGCCTAATGGGATGGAAACATCCCCCCAGGAACGCTCCCTGTGTCCTGCACAGCCCAGAATCTAGGGAGAACAAAGAGGTTCAAAGCCACACAGCCCAGCCCTGCTGCGAGTGGAGGAACAGAGCAGGGGAGAATCAGGCCGTACCTGAGTGCGGATGCGGGTCACCTGGGTGAGGAAGAGAAGGTCGGCCAGGAAGAGGCAGAGGCAGAGCTGCAGGTGGAGGGAGGTGCTGACGTTGCGGATGGAGCGGCACAGGAGGAAGGTGAGGATGGCGAGGAAGAGGCACAGCAGGGAGAGGGTCAGTCCCACGTAGGTGATGATGGTCAGTGGGGAACTCTCCTGTAACACAGCAAAGGGGAAATCACCAGTGGACCCCCAGCCGAGCCCCCTCAGCTCTGATTCAGCCTTTTCCCCAGCAAAGCCTCCAGTCACTCCAGGGAGAGCTTTGCCCACGGCTGAGTGAGGAGCTCAGGGTCCTGCCCTGTGACCCGAGTCTCACGGTGAGATACCGTCACTGCGATGGGAGCCATTAGGACGGCGAAGCTGGAGAGATGGTCACAGCAGCAGGTGGTGTGAGTGCTGTTCGTAGATGCAGAGAGCCTCTTCCTCCTCTTTTTTGGCCTGGAAACACCACAGAATCATCCTCATCCTCACGGGACCACAGTACGTCGGTTCTGTTATTCCATGGCTATAGTAAATTCGAGGTCACCTACAGCTCCACGGCTCTCCCCATGCAGCCCCTAGTGCCCACTGGGGCCATCTCAGTGGCAGCGGAGAGAGAACACAGATCCTGCTGCTGCAAAAGCCCAGGCCCTGCTATTGGAAAAAAGGGTAATAAATCCTTGCCAGCCAATAGCACCATAAGGAATGTGAGCTGAGCAGTTCCGACAGCGTCCAGCAGAGGGCAGTGCTGTGTGCACACATACACATACGCACCCTAACCACTTCATTACCATATCAAAGAGTTTCATGCTGACTCCCTGAACCCACTATCTACACAAAGCGGCTTTCCAGTTATTCCGGCTCAGGGGTGAGCTAGGTGGAGCTCTTACTCTAGAGCACTTTGCACAGCCCTGTGTCGTGGTGTGACCCCCGGTAACCTCCTCCAGTAACACAGCCCCAGTGCATCAGGAATAAGGAGACCTCCTCTTCTCCGGACCATCAGGAGCCAGAAAGGCAGCACGGTCCAAACGCCCAGAAGGAGATGGTGCCTTCTCTATACCCCTCTGGAGCCCCAGCTATGGAGCAAAGCGAGGGGATCTCCCTCCGCGCACCTGTCTGTGGCACAGGGTGAAGTCTGCGGATCTGGAGAGGGGAATGGGTCTCCCGTCTCCGACGCCCCACTCACCATCCTGGAGTTGAGGTGACTCTTCTCCAGCTTCCCACCACCTGGTTGATTTCCCTCACTGAGATGTCTTGCACTGATGATGCAGTCCAGGATGGAGTAGGAAATAAAAGCAGCAGTCTCCAAACCTGCTGTGAGATGAGGTGATCCCTCGTTAGGGAGATGGAGTCGCTATGGCAAAGAATGAGCCGGCCAGGTGCCCAGGGGTCACAATGAGGATTCGGGGCCCTGAATAGGCAGCTGAGGGTCCACATTACTCTGGTCCCCTACGTCTCCATTTGGGGTTCTATCTAGACTAGGGTGTTCTTGCCCTTTCCATTCTCTGGGCTCACTTCATACCAGAGACCCTCTCATGAGCCGTTTCCCCTCTGCACCCCCAAATCCTCACTGCGCGGGGCTCAAGCTGTGGGACAGACAGAAACGAAGGTGCCAGCTCCATGGCCCAAAGCCTGAGAACCACTGGCTCAGCCAGCAAGGAGCAAGCACTCCAGGGCTAGAGACAGAGGCCAGGGCCAGCCTGGAGATCCATTAGGGGAGGAGAGAGGAGGAACGGGGGAACCCAGACTGGGGTTCGGTGCCAGGGAACCGCTCTGTGCCGTGGTTTAGACCCTGGGTGTCGCCATCCCCAGGATGGTACCTTGTGTGGCTACCCCAGTGACTGCATCACAGTGCACGTCCATCGTCTCCTCGTGAGCTCTCAGCTTGAAGACTTCGCTGTGCTGGCTGCAGTTCCCTGTGACGAGCCACTTCTGGATAGCTGCGGGGGGTGGCGGGAGGAATTACAGAGCCCCTCGCTGTGAAAACGCTTCCCTGGGATCTCTCCATTCTGGGTCAGATCCACCCCCCTCCCACTCCGCTTGGAGCCGGAGGGGCTTCAGAGCTCTTCTGCACTAGGGGAGGGGGAAGTTTGGTGCCCTCCCCCCCGAGTTGCCTGATCACCCCTCCCATATCCCCTCCCCCCATTCTGGCTGTGTCTCCTTGGGGATGCTGCGTCCCCAGCAGGGGGAGTAGTGTGGGTGGGGGGAGGCGCCTGGCTCAGCGTGGCAGCCCCTAGTGGTGAAATGCCAAATATCACATTTAAACCCTTCTCGGGCATTGCTGTTGCTCCTGGGGGCACTGGCGGGGCTGGGTTATATTTCCTGGTGCAGGGGCAGTGCTGTTCTCTGTCTGTACTGAACACAGGCTCACATCACAATGATATATAGGCTCTAACTTCCAATGGATTTGGGGCACAGAGTGTAACCCCATATCTCACAGCAGCCAGCAGGTGGCGCTGAGAGCCACACGTCCCCCCTCACCCAGAGACTCTGTCGTCACGTTCTGTGTTGTCCTCTCCAGAGACCGGAGAGCAGTGGCCAGTGCAGCCAGTTCCACGCTCTGCAGCAGGACGGTCACGGCCGACCCCTGTCCGTGTCTCTGCTGTCCCAGAGGGAGGTGCTGTTCAGGAGGGCATTGAAATGGAGAGTCATGTTCTGGGGACAGGAAAGGAAAAGCCCTGGGAGCGAGGAGTCCAGGGGTTCAGGTGCCACATCCCCACGTGTTCCCAGGGGTGTCGGGCATCACAGCCAATGCCCAGTTTCAGGGGCTGCAGTGCTCTCAGAGGGGGGAGCCCTATACAAGCAGGTTTCACTGAGGCTGACTCAGGGCCCCACTGGGACCTGAAAGCTAACTGGCGCTAGAACCCTTTGTCCTTCCTTCTTCGCTCCTGCTCCCCCATCCCCCATCCCTCCATTACAGATGTCAGGGAACAACATTGTCACAAGCCCATGGTTTCCTACGCTGTCGCTATGCTGCATCAGGCAGCTGCTCAGAAATGTCTGGCAGGGCAGGGATAGGGCACATATCCTGGTGCCTGAAACACTCAGGTCACTGACCACATGAGTTGAAGGAGAATCCCATTAACTGTTAGCAGTATAGCACCTCTGAACAACAACAGTTCTGAACACTAGACGGCGCATGCGGGTGGATAACACAAATGTGCACTCACACAAACACCACTAGTGGGTGCACCCCCCCCTCCCCACAGCATTGGAGGGCACAGATCTTTTCTGAGGAGTATCTATATGTCTCCCTCCCCTCCAGTGAGACTCCTAACCTGGCACAGCAGCACGCAGGGCTCTGGGGCACACCCAGGGGCACTAGCCTGCAGGGCACATTTAAGAGGCGGAGCCCTCTCATCTCCAGTGATAACGCCGCACTCCATCTCCAGACGTGGACATGAAAACTGTCTAATGTTGAAATAAAGAAAGAGCAAAAACTGCTGCTCCTGCTGCTCCGCTTTCCCTGCGGAGAGACCCAGGGCAGAAGTGAGTTCTGCAGCTGCAGAAGGGCGAATCGACATTGGTGTTTGCCTTATGCAGGGACCTGATCCTGACACCCCACATTGAGTGAATAAAGCTTTTATATCGGATGTGTCCAGGACATGTACAATGGTTCTGTTGCCACAGCGAAAGGTTCGTGTGGAGAAAGGAAACAGTTTCTAGTAACAGCTGGAATACATCAAGGCTTGGGACTAAGCCCTTTTGTTCATATTGGTGCTGGATGCATTGACAGAAAGCAGCCAGAGAGGAATCCCCTGGCACGTCTTTTACAGATGTTGTAGTGCTCGTGTTGGGAGAGGAAAGAGGAAGTGAAGGAAGATGCAGAGAGACACGGAAGTGCATATGGAAAGAAACGACATGAAAATCAGCAGAAGAAATCAGAGTATATGTCTGTAGATTCAGTGCTCTCCTGCAGGAAGACAAGGGGTGTGTAAGTCTGGGGACCAGCCACTAGCAAAACTACAGAAGTTTTAGAAGGTTTGATATCGATTTGCAAACACCTAGAAGATAATAAGGTGATAAATAACAGTCAGCATGGATTTGTCAAGAATAAATCCTGTGAAATCAACCTGACAGCTTCCTTTGGCAGGGTAACAAGCCTTGTGGCTGGGGGAAGCGGTAGATGTGGTATATCTTGACGTTAGTGAGGTTTTGACACTGTCTCACGTGACATAAACAAACTAGAGAAATACAATCTATATGCAGCCACTCTAAGGTAGGTGCATAACTAGTTGGAAAACCGTTCCCAGCGAGCAGTTATCAGTGGTGCACAGTCAAGCTGGAAGGGCATAACAAGTGGGGTCCCTCAGGGATCAGTGATGGGTCGGTTCTGTTCAATATTTTCATCAGTGATTTAGATCATGGCACACAGAGAAACACTTATAAAGTTTGCGGACGATCCCAAGCTGGGAGGGCTTGTAAGTGCTGTGGAGGATCGGACTAAAATTCAAAATGATTGGACACACTGGAGAAATGGTCTGAAGTAAATAGGATGAAGTTCAAGAAGGACAAATGCAAAGTTCCATTTAGGAAAGAACAATCAGTTGCCCACATACCAAATGAGAAATGACTGCCTAGGAAAGGGCACTGCGGAAGGGCTCTGGGGGTCATAGTGGATCACAAGCTAAATAAGGCCTGGTCTACACTACGTTTATTCAAATTTAGCAGCATTAAACGGAATTAACGCTAAACCCGTCCACACAATGAAGCTCTTTATTTCGATATAAAGGGCTCTTAATATCGATATCTGTACTCCTCCCCGAGAAGGGGAGTAGTGTTGAAATCGGTATTGCCATTTCGGATTAGGGTTAGTGTGGCTGCAATTCAATGATATTGGCCTCAGGAGCTATCCCACAGTGCACCATTGTGACCACTCTGGACAGCAGTCTGAACTCAGATGCTCTGACCAGGTAGACAGGAAAAGCCCTGCGAATTTTTGAATCTATTTCCTGTTTGCCCAGTATGGAGAGGTGATCAGCACAGGTGACCATGGAGAGCTCATCAGAACAGGTAACCATGCAGTCTGAGAATTGAAAAAGAGCTCCAGCATGGATGGCACGGGAGGTACTGGATCTGATCACTGTATGGGGAGAGGATTCCGTGCTAGCAGAACTACGTTCCAAAAGACGAAATGCCAAAACATTTGAAAAAATCTCAAGGGGCACGATAGAGAGAGGCCACAATAGGGACTCACTATAGTGCCATGTGAAAGTTAAGGAGCTCAGACAAACCTACCAGAAAACCAATGAAGCAAATGGAAGGTCCGGGGCAGAGCCACAGACATCACTTCTATGCTGAGCTGCATGCAATTCTAGGTGGGGCCGCCGCCTTTACCCCACCCTGACTGTGGATTTCGAGGAGGGGGTAATCTCTGCCATGCCTGAGGATTCTGCGGACAGAGAAGATGAGGAGGAGGAGGAGGACGATGAGCTTGAGGAGAGCACACAGCTCTCGTTCTCCCCAACAGCCAGGATCTTTTTCTCACCTGACTGAAGTACCCTCCCAACCCTCCCAAGGCGGTATCCCAGACCATGAAGCCAAGGATCACAAGCTAAATAAGAGTCAACAGTGTAATGCTGTTGCAAAAAAACCAAACCTCATTCTGGGATGTATTTGCACAGCAGTTCTCAAACTTTCCTACTGGTGACCCCTTTCATAGGAAGCCTCTGAGTGCAACCCCCTTATAAATTAAAAACATTCATTTACATTTAACACAATTATAAATGCTGGAGGCAAAGGGGGGTTTGGGATGCAGACTGACAGCATGACACCCCCATGTAATACCCTCATTCCCTCCTGAGGGGTCCTGAACCCCAGTTTCAGAACCCCTGTACTAGCGGGAGTGTTGTAAGCAAGACACAAGAAGTAATTCTTCCGCTCTGCTAGAGGGATAAGGAGGATCGAGTCCTAGCGATGAAAGAAACCAACACAGAATTTCCTGATCTTGAATGAGGTTTACAGGGGTCACCGTAATACCATCAGCAAAGGTTTTTGTCTGGGAATTTCTGTATTGGCTGATCTCTGTGCACATGCCAGTCCTGTGCTGCCAACAGTTTAACGTGTGGCTGCTCCAAAATCCTTCCTTCCTCCCATCTCACTCTGTCTCTCTCTCCCATCCATTTACACTCAGCTTTGCCTGTCCCTCCTGCTCCCATCTCTGAGGCTTCCTGAAGTGTTTCCATCTGCTCTGCAGAGAGACCTGCTGGGTACAGATGCCTCTGCCCGTTGGGGAGAACCCACCTTTACATTTGCCTTAGCCCTGCTGTGTGCCGACCAGGAGCTGCCCAAGGTAAGCACCACCTGAGCCCCCTCTGGCACCCAAACCCCCTTCCAGGGCCTGTATCCCGCTCCCTCCTGCACCCCAACCCCTGCCTGAGCTCTGAGCCCCACCCGAGCCTGAACCCCACATCCCCACCTGCATGCCAACCCCATTCCCCAGGCTTGACCGAGCCTGCCACCCCTTCACACCCCAACCCCCTGCCCCAGTCTGGGGAAAGTGAGTGAGGGTGGGAGACAGCGAGCGGCAGAGGGAGAGGGATGGAGTAGGCAGTGCAGGGGCCTCGGGGAAGGGTGTTTGGGTTTGTGTGATTAGACAGTTGGCAACCCTAGGGAAGAGACGCCTGGCTCCTGGCAGCCCTGCTGACCCCCCTGTCCTGCTTCTGGTGTAATCCTGGCCCTGGCACAGCCCCTGCTCCGCTCCGAAGCCAGACCCAGGCACATTGGTGGCTGTGGCTCTGAGACAAACAGAAACACCGCAGTGGACGGACAGGCTGGGCTGGAGGGAGGTGGGAGCCTGGAAGCTGAACCCTCCCCAGCTAAGGCTGAGACCCAGAGGGACCCCGTCCATGGGGGGTAGGGGGCTGGGCGCACTGTCCCAGACCAGTTCCCAGCTAGCTGCCCCCTCGGCCAAGACCTCTGCCTGTGTAACCCAGGCCCTCCCAGCTCTGCCAGCTGCCCCCTCCATGCATCTCGTGGCAGGACCCACCTTCGCACATGGTTGAGTTCCTGGTGGAGAGGACGTAGCGGCCCAGCACTTACACCGGTAGCTCCCGATGGTGTTGATACAAGTGGCCTTGGAGCTGCAGATATCTGGGGAAAGGTTGAAAGAACTGGGCATATTTTGTCCAGAGACAAGATGGCTGATGGGAGACATGATAACAATCTGCAAATATACAAAAGGTTGCTATAAAGAGGACTGTGATCAATTGGTGCCCATGTCCATCAAGGGTAGGACAAGAAGGAATTGGCTTAGTTAGCAGCAAGGGAGATTTAGGTTAGATATTAGGAAAAACTTTCTAACTCTAAGGATGGTTCAGCACAGGAACAAGTGATCTAGGGAGGCTGTGGAATCCCTGTTATTGTGGGGGGTTAAGAACAGATTGGACAAACATCTGCCAGAGATGGTCTAGATGCACTTGGTCCTGCCTCAGTGCATGGGGTGATTGTTTGATCTCCTGAGGTCCCTTCAACTCCACATTTCTGTGATTCTGTGAAGTGCTAGGCCCTCTGCACTGTGGTCATTTTCCCCCTTAGGGTATCAGGTACTCAGCAAGGTAAATACTTTTCGGCTGGGAGAAGTGGTAGGGCAGAAGGAAGAAGAGCAGGGCATGCTGAGAAAACAGTGCTTTCTGCGTGCAGTGCTGTCGGTTGATACGATATAATGTAACAGGACATGAGTCAACTTGGCTTCCTGTCTAAGTTATCGAAGATTAGGAGGCTGCAATGCTTAAAATCCTCAGAATTTGACCTCCTGCCCTGATAGCATCTGAGCCACCGTGGGAACCCGAGGTGACGCGTATCCATTGGGTGAGTGGAACAAAGTCCATGGGCTGAATTCGAGTGGGGCCAGAGAGTGCAGAGGGCTACGGGTCTGTCTGCACCGGGGTGGAAGGTGAGTGTTCCAG